>NW_005871368.1:231276-304473 GCF_000147115.1 Myotis lucifugus | reverse complement strand
TAGGTGCATAGTAAACTTCAGGTTTCTTTCCGTTAAATAATAATTTAAAATCTCGTTGAATAAAGTCTAGGGTTTAGTTAACAGTAGTGGCCAACCCTGGTCTCAGTTTTGATGAATAAGCAAGGTGAAGTTAGAGACTGACATCAGGGGAGGAGGGGGGGTGAGGGATGTGCAGCAACTACTGTCTTGGCAACTTTTCTGTAACTCCAAAATTATTTCAAACTAAAGAGTTTATTTAAAACAATGATCAGCTTTCCCCATTTCTATGTGCGGAGCAGAAGACTGAGCCCCTTCACAAGCACGGTCTCACTGAGTGCAGGGAAGGGCTGTATGATGTGGAGACTGCACTCCGCATTTTACAAAAGAAATGAAACTGCAAGGGCCATGGACAGCGAGACACGGACCTCAGGTGGTGTGGTGGTGAATGCGGATTGCAGTCACCCCAGCCTGCACGAGCCAATCCATGCTTCTCATGTCATAGTATGTACACACACACACACACACACACACACACACACTTACATATGGTCTGTCAGTCGTAGCTCAGTGTGAACTCTTGTCTTGGTGAACTTTCCTGTGTCCATCCTTCTCACTGACTATATTCACTCACAGGCTGCCTCTTCTGTGCAGGCACTGACGGCCCACGTGTCCTCCAAGGCAGACCTGGCCTGGGCCTCTGTCCTCCAAGGCAGACCTGGCCTGGGCCTCCTGCCCCTACAGGCCTGCCCCCTCCTCTGAGAACCCAAGTCCCAGGGGGCAAAGCCTGCTGCTCTCGGGCTCAACCACCCGCCCACTCATGTGTTCATTCATTGCGTGAAGGAGAAAGCAACAAGAGTGATAACCAAAATGCAAATCAAAGGATCACAGGATCTCAGGTTTGTCGGAAGCAGCCACATCGGTGGTTCCAGAAAAGGCAGTCATCACAGTTATCTCAGAAGCACTGTAAGAAACAAGCACCCGGCCCTCCCCTCAATGATCTGATTTTGGAGGGCTGGATCGGCCTGGAAGTCTGTATTTTTCCAAACTTCCCTTCCCCCAACCCCAGGTGACCCTGATGCACGGCCAGGTTTGGGGTTTCACCCAATAAATACCTGCAAATAGTCAACCTCTGCTCAAGGAGCACCGGGTGGGGGTGCGGGAGGGGCGGGGGGAGCTCATCACCTGGGAGGCAGCTTCTCAATGCTAAGCTGCACTTTTCTGTATTCAGACACAATGGGCCTCTTTGGAAATCCGATCCTTTCTTTAAGGGAAGAAGACATGTACTCCCTTTTTCATCCATCAACCTGAAGAGAGTCCATCATATTTTCTAAAAACTTCTCTCTTCTAGACCAAATGCTCATAAGTTCCAACAATCATTTTAAAAAAATAATTCTTTATTGTTGAAACTATTACATATGTCCCCTTTCTCCCCGTTAACCCCACTCCAGCCCATCTCCGCCCCCCGCCCTAGGCGCTCACCGCCCCACTGTCTGTGTCCATGGGCCGTGCATATATGCATACAAGGCCAATAATCATTTAAAAAAAATAAAATGCATTCTCTTATTATTCCATTTCAAATGTGAAACTCAGAACTGAGCAGAGTATTCTGAAGGAGCTCTGAGCCTTGACGTTTCAAGGGGAAATTGTCTTCCACGCTCCGGTCCCTGTCTGGTGCGGCAGTCTAGGACAGAGGGTCGTGACCTCGCTACACGTGGGAATCACTCGGGAAGCTTTAGTCACTACGGATGCTTAGGCCTCGCCTCTCAGGGATTCTCATATAACTGCTCTGGGGTTCTGCCTGGAGATCGAGATTCTTTAAGCTTCCAGGTGATTTTAAAGAGAAGCCAATGTTGACAGCTACAGATACTGACACTGGCTTATCTCCATGTTATTCTATCTGCTCACACTAAACTCATTCTCATTCAGCCTTTTGCCGTTAGTCCCTGTCGAGCCAGGTCTTCCTCATCATGCACTGGAAGAATTGATCAGTTGAACTGAATCACAGACTTTTACATTTATTCCCGAGACACGTCATCAATTTGGTTTGGGTCCACTTTTGCAAGGCTACTGAAGGTCATGTCAACTGAGCTACACATGGACGATCTGCTATCCCTCCGGCTTTGAGTCTTTTATATGCTTTCTGGTATTTTCAAGTAAAACATGAATAAAATTATAGAACTTTGAAAGAGACTCTACTGAAAACCCTCTAGAAAACAAATGTCAGCAGCTGTTTTTTTTTTAAGCAATTGGATATTCTTCCACAGACAAGGTCCAGATGCGTCACGGATAAATCCAAAGGTATGGCATTTATTTCCAGAATGAAACACAGCTCTCCAACGTTCTCTCTGGTGGCAAGAGCTAGTGAAAGCCACCATGCTGGGCTGCCAGGTACTGCCAACATGATGCCATGTCCTATGTGTGACCTTCCCAACATTACTTAACATTACTTAAGTCTTGTGGACTAAATATGCCCTAGGGACACCAGCTCTGAGCCTACAGTGTACACAGGTATATACCCTAAGCTTTCTCTGTCCTTGTATCTGTGATCAGTGACCATGTGTTTCAACCACTCAGGTCATTCTTACCTGTGTTTCTGCAGCTCATGTGCTGCCTTTTAGCCTCAACACTGATGTTAGTCACCTAATACCCGTAGCAATGTGCCATACATCCAGAGCAAAATGTTGGGATGGTGACGATTTATATATTAGGCATGACAACTTATCCTGCTGGGTTGGGAAAGTTAAAAACATGCTGGTTCAAGGTCTAAACGAAAGTGGTCATTAGTTCTTGCAGCATTAATGAAATATTTTTTTCCGAGTGACAAGGGGGCAGCATTGGCTGTGTCTACAAAGCTGTTGGTAACTCTGAAGGGGCCCGAGCCCCTGGGGTTTGCATGCCAGGCTTGGCTCCCACTGTCTCCCTTTCCCTGCTCTCCTGGGGGTGTGGGAGGTGGGGTAGGGGACGGAAACACCATTACAAGGTGTGGCATCTGCTGCCGGGATCTGGTGGTGCACAGAGCCCAGTGGAGCAGGCTGGGAGTGATCATGGTTTGTGGGTTTCCTACAGAATGTTCACAAATATTTTGCCCTGCTGCTTTGGTGCTGAGTGTATCGCCTCCTCTAAGGCTGACTCGGTTGGGGAGGAGTCCAGCTTCAGGTGGAGCTGGTGAGATATTTATCATAATTTGGAGAAGCAGAGGCCACTGCTTGACCTTCAGAGCATGAGCACGGAGCCAGCTGTCCCATGCAGGCAGCGGGCTGTGCTGGAAGGCCAGCTGGCTTGAGTCTGCACCAGATGTTCCCGAGCATCGTCTGAAGGTCCTCCCCGCTTCATATCCTCTGTGTGGTCTGGTGCTAGCTCCGTGCGTTTCTATAGCAACCTTAATAATTTTTTTATTTGCTTATTTTATTTTTTAAAATTACAGCTGACATTCAATATTATTTTGCAACCTTAATGAGTATTAAGGAACACGGTCAGTTTCAAGAACATATGCTCACACGAAGATCTGCTTGAAAAGGAAGGGATGGGCGCAGCATGTGGCAAGGCTGTGGATTAGTAGAGAAACCATTTTTGGATGGAGATCACACATCTGTTAAGTATAATACTTCAACTTTGCTTCTTTTGGAGCGAAAGAATAGTTTTAAGTTTGTGCTTATTTTTTCACCTAATTACCTAAAAGCAAATATCAAAGCTGATGTCTGTATGTGGGGCAAAGGGTCACTATGATATGTTTTTCAATATATTTTTATTTTTATCCGCTATTTTGCATTTAAAGTGAAAATTGTAAATGTTTGAAATAATTGCTTAAGAAACAACAACGATGCTCTGAGCCCTGGGAAGGTGAAGACTACGTAGGCATACGTCTCACTGGCCAGAAAACCAACTGTTGGCAGGTTTCTCCTGAGCTGTGAAGTCTTTGCCTCCACTGTGATAGCATCATTCAACTCTGCAGGAATGATGAGGCCACACGGCAGGTCGCAACCACAAGTTTCCAGGTAGACTAACTTGGGAAGGTAAAATTAAGTTGGACGATGTAGATTTTTTTTGGTTAATTTTGAAAAGCGGTGTTTCTCTTCTACTCACAGCACCAACCTCAAGTAAGACTCTACAGTGGCACTTCCAATCTCTCCCCATGCTCAGTGAGACTGACCTGCACCTGTTATTTCTCATCCTGGCTGTACTCTGCGCCCTGAGGCATCTTAGTGCAGCCTCTCACCTTTCCATCACAGGAAAGAGAAATGGGCAGGAATTGTCTCTAGGTATAAAGAACAGACAAAGCCGGATCCCTGACCACCTTCACTTCATAGCAAAAGGAGCAGCTCTGCTAACCGGCTAAGCTGATGCTTGAACCCATGACCTGGGATCACCTGGGAAAGACAAACTCATCCCGGCTCCTCCAGGTCCTACAGTCTAATGTCCCGGAGACCACTTTCAACCAAATTCTCACCTGCGGTAAGGATGCAGTATACAGTGGGTTCCATTTCTGCCAAAAACACAGTGGAAGCCTTTTGCTATTTTTCTCCTGGCATTTTTTAAATGCGTGTTTAGTAGACAGTCAACTCCCTCTGTATCTACATATAACTGTGTTAACAAACCCCAGAAGAATTTTTTCTCAAAAACGTTCTACTTGATGTAAGGGTGCCTCAGGTTTTGCATTACATAGCACACAGTCTTTCCTGCTTTTCCGCTCCACACTCTCCTCCCAGATTAATGTTTACTTGGTTTCATAAACAGACAACATTATTTATAACAAATCTACTATTCATGGACATTTAGGTCATTTCTAATCTTTTAAAAAATATTTTTATTGATTTTTAGACAGAGAGGGAGAGAGAAACATCAACGTGAGAAGGAAACGTCGATTGACTGCCTTCTGCACACCCCCTCTGGGGGACCGAGCCCACAACCCGGGCATCGAGCTCGCCACTTGGACATGTGCCCTGACTGGGAATCAAACCTGCAACCCTTCGGTGCATGGGACGATGCCCAACCAATTGAGCACACCGGCCAGGGCCATTTCTAATCTTTTAATCCTGCCATAAAGCTCTTTGTCATGCCACTTCACATATTAAAATGCATCCTTAAGATAAAATGCATCCTTAAGATAAACTGCTAGAAATAGGATTCAAGGTGTGTGTGTGTTGCATAGGACTCTGTATCTTTCAAAGCACTTTTAAACACTGTGAAATATAATACTGAAAACTGCATCATGAGATATACAGACACTTAACAAGTAACTATAAAGCAAGCACCAATGAAGTATTACCAACACCCCTAAAAGTTCCTCCCAGACGTAACTACTACCTTTACTTCGTGACATTCATTTAATTATCATACAAAAACATGCATTTTGAAGAATTGTAAATCAAGGGAAAAAGATTCAGGATGAGATCTAAATACATGTGGAACCTAACTGGACACCGTTTTAAGGTTGGCTTGTCTTAAGCCAGTTTCTTGCTCTGACCTTTTCTCATGACTGCTGCTTAAAAGGAACAACACAGAAGTAACAATGGGAAGAGCAAGAGGAAAGGGGTGGGTGGGGGTGTGTGTGTGTGGGAGGGGAAATATAATTGTTAAACATAACTGTACTCACCACAGGGCTAGTCGTTGCTCGATTTCCTTGAGAAAATTTGTGTGAAATTTGTGCAAAGGTTCAAAGTTGGGGAATATGAGACTTTTCAGTGTTTCGGGCATGGAGTCCTCCTTGCTCACTGTGCTCTGAAACCACTGGGAAGAGAAGGAGGCCACACTTAGAGGTGTAGAGATGCATGATGAGTGTCTGCAATTCGGAAGTGATGCTGTGGCCACCTGCGCCCGAAGCACAGGGCCTTTCCCACTGGGTTTGCAGCATCTCGGGGGCACCAGGCGCTGCCAGGCCTCACTGCTTGTCCCCTTTCATCAGACGGGACAAGAAGCACCCATCTCTTTATTCCTGCTTCCTGCGACTGGTTACCAAAAAACTGCCGAAGCCAGGACAGATCTCTGAAATGGGCAGCTCCTCAAGTCAAAACCTCCATCTAGCCAGCTCGCTGGGCAATCCTGCTTCATAGCACTGACCACCCCCTGGTTCAGTCCTTCAGGAACTTCCATCTCCGCTCCTTTGTAAAAATGCTGAGCACTTAGGTGGCTGAACCAGAGAGATAAAGCCGCTGCCTTCACACTGTCAGTCATCAGGGCCGGGTCCCAGGGTGTTTCTTGAGCACCTGCCCAGGGCCAGTTACCACGCAGGACGCCCAGGAGGCGCACATACCCAATGATTCCGCTGACCTCCGGAAGGCCAGTTCTTTCCCCGCACCCAGGGGTCAGAAAGACATCTGCAAGGCTTTACATTTGTTTCCAAGGCTGGACAGAACTGATTAATATAATAAAAGACAGACTTCTGGCAGATTTTGCTGACACGGCTCAATTTATTATGAAAGATAAAACGAGACTTCTATTCCCTGTGAGGTCTCCTTCAAGCAAAATGAATAAATAGCTGCATTTGACAACGGGCAACATACGCACAATGTTCTGCATCAATGCATGCAGACAGCAAAATGTTTAGTTTTCATTTTCTCCACTTTAGACACATCCTGCCTCCACACTTTAAAAAAATCCCAACTATAAAACTTTTTATAGAGCACATTCCAAATTAAATATATTACTGTCTTATTTCTATAATCTAGGACCAAACTCCTGGTCAGACAATCCAACATTTAATGAGATCCAGCTTCCCTCCGAAAGCTGAGTATTCATTGAGATAAATGATGTAAGCTGATGCTTTAGGGGAAATGCTACACATACCGAAGTGATGACTTCAAGATCCTTCAGATACGTTCGCTCGGTGGTGGACACTTCCTTAGCGATGAAGTACGCTTTGTCAGTTGGGAATCTCTGCCAAGTCCATAAAAAGAAAAGAGACATAATCATTTTTTAGTATAAGTCTCTAAGAATATCTGGATTATAAGAAAGTGGAACATGGCTAACTTGCCATCTTTTGTTAGCTAGTATCAAGTCTAAATAAAGTCATGTATTCTTTTTTGTGTGAGAGGAACTACAGAGAGTAAGAGAATGAATTTCCATGATGAGAAAACAGTCTAGGAATATATTCTCCCATGCAAATATTACCCTCAGTGAAAGGCCTCGAATGAGTATGTTAGCCACCAAGGAGGACTATTCGTTCAAATTTGGGCATTGAAAAGCTAATTAATTAGTAAAATGGCAGAGTGATGCAGTCTTCAAGGAAATAAATGAAACAGAAACCACAATGGCTTTGTCCTGGGTGCCGTGGCCAGTGGGGTTGGTGTTCAGGAAATAGAAGCCTCGTTGTTTGTGGGCCTGCAAAGGGTGGCTGAGACAAAGGGACAAGGGTGCAAGCAGCTGGTGACACCAGTGTGACTCAGTTCTCTGGAATCCGTCAGTTAGGTGGGCAGGCGGCACCACTCTAGAGCAGGCCCGTCATTGCTTTTACTTTATTTATTTTTAAAAATTGACTAGAGAGACAGAGAGAGAGAGGGAGAGAGAGGGATTTGTGGTTGTTCTTATTTATGCATTCATTGGTTGGTTCTTGATGTGCCCTGACCGGGGATCGAACCCACAACCTTGGCGTATTGGGATGACACTCTAACCAATTCGGCCAGAGTCTGCTTTCTCTTTAAACAGTAAGTAAAAAGAAATCCCTTGGTGTTAGCCACCTTGCTTGCTTCCCACAGGCACCCATCCAGGATATGCAAGAAAGCACAAAGGCAGAGACTTGAGCAGATACTTGCCCGCCATGTTCCCAGCAGCATTGTCTGCAGTTGCCAAAAGAAGGAAACCACTCAACTATCCATCAACACATGAACGGACACACAAAGTGAGGCACATCCATGCACTGGAATATTATTCAACCTTAAAAGTGAAGAAAATCGCAACATGTGCTACAACATGGATGAACCTCAGGATATTCTGCTGAGTGAAATTAACCAACCACAAAGGGATAAGAACTTTAGGATTCCACTAAGTATATGAGGTTCCTAGAGTAGTGAAATCCAGAGACAGAAAGTAGAATGGTGGTTTCTGGGAGCTGGGGGTGGAGAATTATTGTTCAATGGGTACAGAGTTACAGTACAAAGTTATGATGACAAAGTTCTGGAAATAAGCAGTGATGATGGTTGTACAACAATGCAAATGTTACTTAAGGTCACCCTAGCCAGTTTGGCTCAGTGGACAGAACATCGGCCTGCAGACTGGAGGTTCCCAGGTTCAATTCTGGTGAAGTGAGGTTGCAGGCTCTGGCCCTGGTCAGGGCATGAGCAGAAGGCAACCAAACGATGTGTCTCTCTCACATCGATGTTTCTCTCCATCTCTCCCTTCCACTCTCTCTAAAAACTTAATGCGCAAACTTAATGTGCTTCATTATTTTCTCCTCTTTTTTTTTAAGTGGCAGCTGCCTTAATTGAGATAGCATAACAATATGAGTAATTCAATGGCGCCTCAGTTATGTGATCAATAGAATAATATCTTGGGTAAGGATTAACAAAATAAAAACATTAAAAAATGTACTTAATGTCATTGAACTCTACCCTTAAAAATGGCGAAATGGCCAGTTTTACTTTATGTATATCACTACAATTTCAAAAAAGAGTAACATGCTTGCGTGCACGCATCCCCATACCTTTCTCCGGCCCTCCTCCTCGTCGTCGGTCCGTGGGCACGGCTGGTCGTTCAGCAGCGGGCTGACCAAGGGAGAGGCCTGCTTGGTGTCGGGGCTCAGGTTGGGAGACAAGATCACGTTGGCGGGCACAGCTCCTCCCTGCGAGTTGATGGACAGCTCTGAAAGGTGAGGGCTACCAGTCAGGGAGCCTGTTTGGGGATGAGAAGTATTAAAAAAAAAAAAGTAATTCCTCTGGGACCTGATTTCTACTTATAATCTCACCTTTTCAAATCTTTAGAACCTTGACTACTCAATGGTAAACTTCATGGGCTTCATTACTTTCTACTTTTTTTTTTTTCTAAGCGGCAGCTGCCTTAACAGGGATAGCATCGTATGAGTAATTCAATGGAGCCTCAGTTATGTAATTAATGATAAGGTAGAGAACTCTGCTTAGAGAATTACAATAGTTTAAAAACACAGTGTATCCCCACATAGAATCATCTCCTAACTATTGCCTTAGCTTCTAAGAATTACTCAAGAAAGACAGCGTCTACATGACAAGGAGACGTGGGAAATGACTAGGTGATAGAGCTAGACTAATAGGAGACGAGACGACTGGAGCAGCGAGGACAGACTACATCTCATAACAACGGGCCACCACTACAGAAAGGTCAAGCAGCTACCTCCCCAGTCGACAGAGAACAGAAACAAGCTCGGTATACCTGGTGATGTCACTCCATGTCTCTCTCACTGTTTGGGACAGAAACACTAGCATCACATTTACACGCAAAGGTGGTCATTTAAAAATGCAAAGCTGGCGGTCATTACATTATCCCAAGACCCTTTTATGAGTCAAAAAGTGGCAGGTAATGAATTACTCCTCTGAAAAGGATGCCCTAGTAAACAGTACAGAAATGTGTAATTATCCATTGTGAGTCAGCCACAGGAGATGAGGTGTACATGAAACTCTTTGCCAACAGAATCTTGCAATGATCAGTCCCTCAAACCATGGAAGCTAAACAGGATGTTTCACACATACCTCTCACCTAAGTGTTCTTACCTAATGTGGATTTGCTAGAACTAGTATTAGGGCAAACAACGTTAAAGCAGCCAGCAGTCTTGCCTGTTACCATTATGAGGAAAGACAATGTAAATGATTTCTCCATTTTCCAATATGTAGTTTCAGTTCATTGCTACTCTCACACTATCAAGGATCTTGAAGAAAAAAGTGAAGTGCCATTTTCTGGGCATAACCCCCCCCCCCACCCCCGTTTTTTTTTGTTTTTGTTTTTTAACATCTATCCTCTCCTTCTGGATTGTCATATCCATTTTGAAGTTATTAGATAGGACAGCCTAGAATGAAACAGGGTAGTGAACTTGATCCCAGTCTGAGCGAACCACGGAGAAACCACCACCAGCCCCCACCCAATCCCGGGTTGATCAGCTAGCTGTGTCACCGACACATGGGTGAGAAGCCACCACACCCAGAAAAACAAGGAAAGCATGCACCCTGCCCACTGGCTACTGGTCAGTACACTGCTCTTTGAAGAACAAGATGAGAAAATGTGAGGAAAAGGCAGAATCAGGAAGTTCACATTGAAAAACCCCTGCGTTTAAATCCTTGCATTTTATTATGCAATTATTGAAATGAAGTCCTGGTGTTAGACAAAGACCCAGTCACCCCACACACCACCAGACCCAGGGAAACCCAGAGAAAAAAGGCCAGAAATTGCTTCACAAATGCCAATTTTATTGACACCAGTGCACAACTGAATACAATGATTGAGAAAGAACGGGAACTCGTGAAATAGAAATAGTGACAACAATGAGAACTGCAATTGTTTTACGGTACTACACTATTCTTTTTTTTTTTAATCACAAAAATTAAAATGTTATCACTACAAATAGGAATTAGAAAAGAGAAATTCTGGCAGTCTGTTTGGAGATCAAAACAGTTCATGCATTTGTGAGTTGCTGTTTGCGGGTCACGCCTTTGTGTCCACCAGCCATCTGGTAGAATCCGGGGGCTTACCTTCAGCTCTCACGCCGTGCGTGAGATCAGGTGAGGCAGTGATAAGTGAGAGCGTGCTGGGCTTTGCATTTGCAGGGGCGTGGAACAGAGAAAGCATTCCCCCTTGTCATTGAAAGAGTTGGAGCCAAGAAGAAAAAGCAGTTAGAAGGCTAGCTTGAAGAGGAGGGGGAGAGGGGTGGGGAAACAGTACCAATTAGGCCCTGGACAGCATCCAGCAGCAGATAAAAGACCCAGTGCCACATTGTGAGGGAGAAAATAAGGGTGATCACGCTCAAGTACAAGCACTTCCACTCTCCGAAGGTCAAAAGCTGTTGCCCTTGTGCATCCCCCTGGGACGGTGCTATTCAGCAGACTGAGCAGCTGGAAGCAGGAGCGAACAGACTAGGGTTCCAGGAGAGACGCCACCCTGCCAAGAAGGCAGGACCCATTTCAAAGACAGCCGCCTAGGAGAATTCCCACCGGACCACATCAGAGACAGGGCTCAGAAAACGACACTGAACATAAATGTCACAACAACCCGTGTTCCTGGGTTGGGTAGGGGACAGCCCTGGGTCGGGCCCAGGTTGTTGGGGGAAAGCCTGCTTCATTCACTCATATAGCCCCAAGATATGTGTAACCACTGACCGAATTAGAGTGGCCCATTCCCACTTCTGGAGCAGCTACTCCAACTGGTTTGTTGGGGCCTAAGAAAGGCAGGGTGACGAGTGTAAACTGTTAGACCAATAAATCAGCGAGTACAAAGCCTGTTCTAGGAATCTATCAGCAATGCTAAGGCAGGGAAAGGCCTACAACTCTCAAGGGCGATTTTGCTCATCTGAGCTGCATCCTTGGAGAAGAATCTACTCGAGGCTTTGGAAATGGATAGGTGACATGGTCCAAACAAAACCATGTAATTCATTTACCATTCAGCAACCAATGAAGTAGGATGACTAGGGTATTCAGTAGAATTTGGCAGCTTAATGAGTCACTGAAATTCTCTTTTGACTTGGCACCAACGTGTGATAAACATGGTGCCAACAGGTGCTCACACTGGGCCTGTCTGCAGTCAAGAGGGAACAGCGGAGTCTTAAAGTCAACCGCTCAGGTGACAGCTCTTAGACCTACATGTAAGCAGTTTTCACTGAAGTAGCCCATTTTCCAAAACAAGCAAACACACACAGTTGTGTGGTTAGACAAAAGGAGTCCGTGAGACTTACACAGCCTGTTGCAATCATGCAGCCGGACTCCCGCTTTGAAGACACAGCCCTGGGCAAAGAGAAATTGCGACTGACAGTTCACTGCTACGCTGTGAACTTATTCACGCCTGGGTATTGTCTTTTTTCCCTCTGTGACAAATTGACAACAAAGGAATTTCTTTCAGCCAGGGCCTCTGGGTCAATAATGTGGGGGACCTTTCCAGAAAGCACCTGGGTATTAAGGCAATAGGTGAAAAGAAGTTTGAAGAGAACAGGAAAAGGTCAGTTACATCCTGAAAGTCTGGAAGCTTCTGTTTCTTTTTACAAACTATTCTTCCTATTTCTAAAAATTGCCTGGCATTTTTTTAAAGTTATATTTTCAGTTAATAGCTCTCAAATCCTTCACTTCTTCGATAATGATTTATTCTCCCTCCCCACCCCAACCCCCGCCCTGGTTCTCCTGCCCCTGCCTCAAGTCCTCCTCCCTGCCATTCATCTGTATCAAGAGTGTACGTCACCCCAGGAACTAGAAATGCCTTCATAAATATTGCTCTCCAGGGAAGCATTTCTGGTAAATACTTTAAAATCCTTCTAAATGCACACATTCTCATGGCACAAACAATGAGAACTTCAAATTAGCACTGCTGCACTTATGGATTTCCATTTATCACCCAGCCCAGGAACTGGCTTCGCTTCTCCATCTTTTTAAAGTAAAACACATTCATCATTCCTCTCTCCTGTCTGCTCTGGGGAAGCTGACGCTGCAGCATCAGCCAGGACTGCAGCCTCTCCAGACCAGCCCTTCATCAGCGGTGCATAAACAGTGGGAACAGTTTCTGATCAGCAAGCCAAGGCCCGCCTGGATTCCCACGGCGGGATCAGGCACAAGCTGCCTATGCCCATCCACTGCCTCCAACTGTATTCAAGGCTTCAGAACAAACTCACACACGTCTGGGAAGAGAGCGTTTTCTAGTTCTTAATGAGACCTATGCAGTGTGTTAAACTGGCCAATAAATTGGTATTCTCCATTTTTTAAATGGAATAAGTGTGATTTTTCCTGTTAAGGGAGGACACTAGAAAACCTGACAATAATTTTAAAAATAGTAATCCATAGATTTGTTAAACAATATTTAAATATTTGAGAATGAGAATATTGAAGAAAATATGAATACCGATTGCTTTCTCAAGTCCTCTTTTGAAATATTTAAAAAGTGTAATGATTTTAAAAGTCTCTAAGCTGATTCTTCAATATTCCCTCAAATAAATACCTTTATTTGGCAAGCTTCTAGATTCCACTCACCTCTCATGATTTGTTTCCTGTTACTTGGTCCCAAAATATATGAGGTTTTCTCTCTATATACCCAGAATATGCTCCAAAGGCACATACAGGAAATACATTACAGGTGGAGGTTTTCATCTATTTTTTTTTTAAAGGCTCTTTTTAAATCTATAATCTCCTTCCAAAAGAAAATACAATGAACTCTCTCTGGAGACTGTCTCCATTTGAAAGCCAGTTATCAAAGAAAGGTCAGTATTGTGTTGAATAATGGGTAGTCTCTAGAATGGGCAGGATTCACTCTAGGCTGATAACTAAGCTGGATCCCACCCCAATGGAACATGTGAAAAATCCTGACTAAGTTTTATTGACATGATAAGATTCCATAAGGAAAACCAGGGCATAGCATTACCAATCACAGTGGTGGTGTCCTCTTCCCGATAACTTAGGAGGCTGTGGAGGGTAATGTATATGTGCTTTTCAGACCAAGTTCCTTTAAGAAAAGTTTTACAAGCAGCTAAACATCACCTTCGCCATTCATCAAGCAATTCAGAAAAGCAACAGTGGTGCAACTGGCAGGAAAATAAAGAGAGCAATGCTACCAATGGAAACATGATAGTGAGTGTGATAGCTTGTTCTTACTTATGGGGAAGAGATAAAGGAGAATTCTCCTTGGTTGGAACATGGGGGTGGCAGTGTTCAGATTGGGGAACATGGTGCTTCGTACCAATGAAAAATACCATCTTGCACTCAGGACAAAGCTTCAGGCATCAGTGGGAAAAGAACAGTTACAATTGACAGTGTTTACAGCAAGATACCTGTTAGGACAAGTAAAAGCCTCTTCAGTTTAGATTAACAAGAAATATTAATATCATGCATACACTGTTACATGAGTTTGGCCTTCCATGCTTAAAGAACCACCAAGCACACTGTTACTGAGAGGCCAGCAACCTCCCCGGGAGTGTAGATCCATGCTTTATCGAGATAGTGCACCCTTAGGCCCTGGGGAGAAGACGAAACCAGACAGTATCTGTGAGAGCCTACATTTGGGGTACATTTCAGAACTGAAAACAGCTTATTGGCCATTGAGAAGCCAACTGGGGCTGAGCTCAGTGAGGTCTTCTCTACATTCCCACCTACCTCCCCCCCGCCCCCACCCCAAGCAAACACACAACTAAGTTCTGTTATAGACATGAACTATGTCAACTTTTCTATTCCCATTTGAACAGAGGTTCCCCTTCAAAGTACGAAGCCAATCTTTGGTTAGCTGTCTGAGCTCCCCTATATGCAGGCTACGGTCACAGATGCTCTCTGTTTCCTTGGGCCCTCTCCCCCATCCACAGTGATTCTGCTCACTTCCAAAGGCTCCCCACCCCTGTGCACTCACAGTACAACGTTCAGGCTCATCAGCAGGTGAAATCAGGAAAGTGAAGTCTCTTCACCTTCCGCTCCCCTACCCTTCGTGAAAGATGGTACCCGCGTGACCACCAGCCTGAGTCAGTGCTAAAGCTTGCTGTTGAGTGAACAGGATCACTAGAGGAAACAGGTATTCCAAGTACAAATTGGTATTCAGCAGTGGAAAAACAAAACAAAAAACAAAAAGACATCAGACAGTGCTCCAATAATGCAGGGAACAGAAGGCATACCATGCTTTGAAGATAAAGACAGAATGTTGAAAAAAAGCTTCCTCTCTTAGATAGGTACATGCTGACAAAACAGTGCATACAATGGTACAACAGAAAAATGTCTCAAATTTATTAAACAAATGACAAAAATGAGAATGAAGTCCCCAGCCTTTTCTATTTTAAAATTAATTTGGTGTATTAGAAAATTTTAATAAAATATTTCATCTCTAGTATTAAATATACACACAGAGAGGACAGAAGGGAGTTGGATTAATCATATAGCCCAAGCTTGTGAGATTTGGTTAGTTAGGTTTTCGTGGCAACTTTCCAGGCAGAAAGGGGTGAGCATAAGGGATGGAATCCGTCGGTCATTTAGGGGCGTGTACAGAGAGCAGCAGACGCGTGTTCTTGACTAAGGAAAACCTATCATCTTTGGTCTTTCTAGATTCCACTGCAGGCAGAGTTGACAAATGACTTAATTCTTACAAAGGAACTTTGAGGCCCAGGAAAAAGCAGTTGCTAGCCCAGTTTCATGAGCCAGAAAGCCCATCCATGAGTAATGACAGGCCTATCTCCACACCATCGCAGGCTCCAAGATGACCCTTCTACTGTGTCCTGGTTGAGAGCCAGTTAAGAACCCAACTTTATAATAAAGCAGGAGCATGGTGTCCACATACCAAGTATCACTTCCACCTCCAATTCATGTTTTTTACTAAACACACACACACACACACACACACACACACACACTTTCCTTCCTTCCTTAGTGCCCTTGGTTTGTGCTGCATTTCGCAGTGTTTTCTACTCTGCATGTCCCAGGAGCAAGCTCAAGTATCTCCCAGTACAATTTCCATGATTGCATGAACAGTATCAGCCTTGCAGCTATCCCGTGTCCACAGTTGATTTTTAACCCTCTCTGCTTTCTAATATAAAGCCACCCCAAGACATATCAGAGTAACCTGATCTGGAACCCACAAGAAGACACAAATGAGCTACCTTCCACTGCAAGTTAAAACCAAATGCCAGTGGCCAAGAAGATGTTGAAGGCAGTTTCTAGGCTAAGCTGCGGATCTGCGTCATTCAGTCAATTCACAGAGAGATGACCTGAACAAATCAGAAGCTATTCAATCTGTAAAGCTTTCAGAGAAAGATTTCCTCATTCTTCCCTAGCTTCCACCAGGGTGTCTACTTGCTCTCACTAGAAAAGAAAAAAAAATGTTACTCGTGCTATAAGTTTCTTCTATGATTTTAGCAGCTAAATGCTATTTTATGAAGAACTTTTTTTTTTTGTTAAGACTCTACCCACTTCCTCCCCAATATTTACAGGGCATACAAATCAGCATGTGCAACTTTTCTTCACAGGGAAATATTTGAAAATCTCTGGGTTACAACCCAAAAAAACACTAAGTAGTCTTTTCTAGTGTGCATCCAAACAGGTGGCGACCAGGCCACTTTTGAGCTTTGATGCCTACAACACTAGGCCAAATCATCATGCATATATTTATTTTTTTTGCTTTCACTATTATTTTTTCTAATAAAAAGAAAACTGCTATATTAAGTGGCATGCTTATTTTGATCTAAAAGTCATGGCTATGTTTTAAATACCAGCAACCAGTGTTAGAGGTATGCACACATGCACACTAGAGACCCTGTTTTCCTGTATTAAGTTTCACTCAACTAAACAGAAACAGATGGGATTAAACTAACAAGGAAAACGCAGCACCAGTAAATTCTTTAATGTCGCCAGAGTCAAGTTCCTTAATCACTTACTGCTGTAGAAAGTCCACTCACCAGTACCTTTCCTGCCATTGGATCTTACGGATTTGGCTAACGTGGCTGAATGTCCACCTCATCAGAGAGCTACCTGCAATGGATTATTTTATAATGTCCACCTCTTTCAGGTTCAAGGAGACTTGCTCTGTTGCACAGAAGGACTCTTTTTCAGTGTGATTTGTAAAATTTGCAGAAATTAAAACAGACTCAACTAGAGGCAGGCTAGCCTTAGGGTAACTGAGCTCAGCACTGTCAGAAGAGGAATGTTTATACACAACAGAGAAGATCTAGGAAAAAGAGCCTTTCCTGGGAAGGCAACTCTGAGATCTCGTAAATCCTGGCCAACAAGAGTAAGGGTCTAGGCAGAGAAGGGTGATCGAGATAGAAGCAAATCGACTTAAAATAAGCCTAATGATGAAGGGGGCCCCAACTTTCTTAATTTAAGGGTGGGCTTATCGGCAGCCCAATTACTCACTAATGGCTACAACTGCACCAAACCCAATCTGTGTTGAACTATGGAATAACATGTTAAATGGGAAAAAGTTGATTAAAAAGCATGTGAACACTGATGTTATAGATATGTACATTCCCAACGTTTTAAATACAAGTTAAAAGGACAGTTTAATATTTTAATCTTTTTCTTCTTTCAGAAACTGCTTGGCAACACAATCAAAATGAATCCAAGGCTAATAATGCAAGTTGAGTTTCTGACTCAGTTGAGGACAGCTTGGGTTTTGTACACTGGGTGGAAATTTCATGAGCCTCGTGCTGTATTTTAGTTTTGCGGGCCTGGCTATTTTTAGCATTGTGTGGCTTGAATCTTCAAAGAAGTTCTTGAGAATAAAATTGGAATTATTCACATTTTAAGTGCAGGCCACATGGCACAATTTGGTGAGATAAATCTGTGAGAAATTCCCAAATATGAATCACATATGTGGGGAAGAATCTGGCCCACAGACTTCCTTTAATTAAATGCCTGTCTAATAAAATATCGGCAATGGAATACAGATGACTGTTAAAAGGAGCTGGAGCAACTCATTTTAAATTCTGGAACTCATTAAATGCATTTCTCCATGCTAAGATGATTTCTTGCATTTTTATTTTGCCCTGAACAAGCAGCAACAAAACCAACCACAAAAGGGTCTACAATTTAGATATTTTGAAATACTATCTAACCGAAGATATTTATACAAGGAGGCCCTGGAGTAGGCCTGAGTGGCTTGGGGATTTCTGTTTCTACCAATGGTTTGTCTCCCATCCAAGGCCTTAATGATATCATTTCATAGAGTAGCCCTTATGCGAAGACCTGGGTTCCCTGCTGATTCAGGAGACCTCTTCACTACATGTTCTCTTGGAAAACCCTCTGGAAATCTGAAAGAATTCACAGGCTTCTAATCTGTTGTCTATTCTTCACACTCAAGCCCCTCTCTGATTTCCCCCCCTCTTACTTCAACTTTATGCCTGTGCACACCTCCTTAAGCCACACAGTGAGATTCCAGAGGCCAGGGAAAGAGTTGCGCAAAAGGTCAGGGCATGGAAGGTGAGATGGGGGAGGCAGCTGGCTTTCCTCGATCTACGCACAGGGAGAGACCACGTCACCTCTACAAACTGGCTCTACCAGGCTCAAAGAATGACTACGTTTACTCTCCCACCGATGTTGGAATCAATTCGTGCAGGGCCAGCTCCTCCAGAGGCAATTAGTGAATATTCCCAGCACTTCAGGGTATGTGGCTTTTGAACAAACTGCACTCCCTCCCTTTTAAGCACCATTAATCACACCAGGATTGTTGCTTTCATAAATACTGGCCAAGAGGCCGAAATTGAGTTGCTTGGCTGGTACCAAACCAACCCAAGGAAAACTCTACAAACAGCCCTGAAAGTGGACAATCCATTCAGCATAGAACTGAGTACTCCATCGCTGATCAGCTGCTTTTAAACTCACTTCTTTAGGAAAAAGCAAAACAAATTATTGGAGCCTGTTTTGCTTTGGAGGTTTACATTGGATGATTCACATCATAGGCTGGGTAAGTTAATATTTATTACTCATTCACATTTCATTATCAGACTGCTGTGTAATGAGAGGTAAAGAGAAAACTCATTTGAACAAATCACATTCACAAATAAACCACAGGATTACAAATGTGACCCTGTGTAACTCACATTTGATTAGATTTTTATATAGTAAACTGACATCTTTTTCTAAGTCTAAAACAGAATATGCAAAAAACATGTCATAACTGCAAAAACCCCATGATATAAAAAGCAGTAGTCCTTCCTACCTAGTATGAACTATAATTGCCTAAGTCTACATGATTCCTGGTCTCTATATGATTTTAATTATTAATCCATACAAGATTCTCAAAAATTAAAATATTGACTCTCAAAGGTCCTACTGCATGAAGCGGTCACATAAAGTAAAAAGCTGAAGTCTAGAGACAGGGTTCCAGCTTTGTCCCTCACTAGCTGGATGACCAGGTGAAGTCTCCCAACCTGGTCAGAACAAGGTTTCTCATCCAGAAAATGAAGGTTTGCCCTAGGTGATCTCAAAGGTCCCTTCCAGTTTTAAAATTCTGTGACTCTGATAGGTATATACATCTAAAGCAAGACATAAAAGACTACTTCAATGAACATCTTCCAAATGATCCAATAATCAATTTGATTCATTAATCATGCACTGAATCAAATGATTAGGAGATTAAAACAAAAGTTTGTATACAAATGAATTAAGTTCTCAGAATCCTTAAAACCAACTTCTTGACATTCAGGTGGACAGATCATCACTGTGAACCACAAAGTCAGGCAACCCTACTGGTGATGTGCTGCTGCCAAATTCTACTCAGTTTCCCAAACAGGCTCAGCCTCTTCCCTGTGAGAGTCACGTAATGAGTTTAGCAAGGCCACTGGCATGGTGGCACATCAGGGACTTACATTCTAAAACTCTTTTCAATAATTCTGTAGTTACTTAGGACCTAAAAATTTGATTCTACAATTTATCTTTATAGAAAAATACCAAAGACGGAAAAGTACTAAAGAACAGGCATTAAAAAAAAAATTTCATTTGTGATACTTTTCTTACTCTGCAAGCAAGCCCCAAATTCAGCTAATCTTTTAAGCTAGATTCTAGAAGGCCATTGTGTCTGGCTGAGAAGTGACCCTTGGCTACCTGGTAGAACCATCTGGGGGCCCAAGTGGCCTCCAGACCAATTAAATAAAAATGTCTAGGGTCAGGGCCCAGGCATCACTAATTTTAAAATATGCAGCTAAGGCTGAGAAATAATGCAAGTTAAAACCAGGCCCTCCTATCTAAAATGCAGGTATACTAGCGAAAGGCACTGGCATAGGGGGGCAAGATTTAAAAAGAAATCAGACTTCTCACAGAGAAACATCAGGAGTCGCTTCCCAAGAAAAGACACTCACTAGTCACAAGAGTGAATAGTTTAGAACGCGCGTAAAAACCAGCGGCATAAAACCAAGGACAGTGACACTGGGAAGCGCTCCTTCTCTGTGTTGTGCACAAGGCAAAGGCAGGCATTCCGTCTACTCACCTCCTGGCAACAAGTGCCTATCGCAAGGCTTTGCTTTCTCCTGCATCGTCACTCAGCAGCATTTCTATGTTTCACCAAGAGATTCTCACAGCCAGAGTTCTAGCTCCTTAAAACATAACTATTTGGCCCACCAACACAAATCCAAATCAAAACATCAACCCCATGTAAATTATAGTTCATGAGGATTTGACAACCTTTATATCATTTTATATGAAGTTTAGAAAGAACAAATAACTCCAAATTCTTCCGATTAAAATATTCATTACTCTTGACTAAGATTTCACCAACACTTAATCTCAACTAACAATCGACTTACATTTGGCCTTGAATTTTGTCAATTCCTGACTTGGGGAGGCACCGAAAAGCAGCCCTCCTTTTAAAGAAAGGGGGGAAGTAAAACCAACACCTTTCTGGATCTCTGTGACACTCCGAAAATAGAAGGATGATCTGCACACAAAATTAAACATATACAGAAAATGTCCACATAAATACCACACACCATATGCGCGATCAGATTCCTAATGGAGTATTTCTTTCTAGCCGTCAACCAGAAAGATCGACAAGCTCCTGCTTACTTGTCATTATGACCTGCTATTTATCTTGTTCACCTATTTGGGAAACCAAGCCACTGTGGGAAGCTTTGTCTTTCTGAAAGATTTCAGAAGTCAGGCGTGCCCTATCCAAACACGTGCCTGTCCAAAACTTCCTCTAACAAATGTTGATCACGAATTAACGCGTCACTGGAACAGATGGTTTGCATTGAAACCCTGGCCTCCTGACTCCAGGTTCCCGACACTTAAAACATGTGCCTTCTGGTCTCCTCACTCATCCTCCTCTTGCTCCTCGCTCAAATGCAGGCCACCCACCGAGTTCTGACTTCTCAGCATGGAAGGGGAGCTCAGCACTGCGGCGTTACCGAACACCAGGGGCTGCCTCCAAGAGCTCACCATTTCCGAGTCTGAATCGCTGGATTCAGTCCCACTGCTGGTGGAGCCCTCCGTCATCTGCAGGGGTGCCAGGTGGTCCGCCATGCCACTGGCATACCCCGGCTGCACCCCGGGGACCTGGGAGGCGGGACCCAGGAGAGGTGTCCCATTAGCCAGCATTCGACCTTCCGAACCAGCCAGGCTGGCCGGCTCTCCCTTCCCAGGGCCATCCAGCCTATCCAGGGCCTCTGGGACGGATGCCACCTGGCTCAGGATGAGTGGGTCTGTCTCTGACTTGTTGTATCTACTGGGAAGGTTGCGTAAGTATGGCCTCTGGGAGACGGGGGAACAGCTTTCATAACGAGGACCCCGGCTCGCGAGAGCATCTGCTCCCATCCTTCCCTCTCCGGGGTCGTGCCCGTTTTCGGAAACATAGCCTTGAGACCCAGTCCTGTCCCAACTCAGATTTGGACTTGAACTTCTGCTGCTGGGAGACAAAGGTGTGGCCAGGGGACTGCGGCTGCTGGAGCCCCTGAACATCTCATCTATCAGGGAGCTATGTCTTGGGAGTCTGGGGCTCCCACTCACATCAAAGGTGATGTCTGCTGAATCGTCATCCAGGAACTCTCTGGAAGGGGGCCGGGAGGACTTCACCGAGAGAGGGGAAGCCCTGCCCCTAGCTTCTACGCGCCTCTCATCCCCGGAGAGCAGATAAACACCACTGGTCAAATCACCCTCATAATTGTCATTTGTTTGGGACCGTGACTGGGACGTTTGCTCCCTGAGCAGATCGTATTCGCTATCTACATCACTGCAGTCAATGAAAGGAATAGAAGTGCTGCTGCCTCTAGCAGCCCTGGATGCTGGACCTGTGCTTGGCTGCGGGGGCTGAGGTTTACTCTGCTGGGTCCTATCCTTGGCGACCTCCTCCTCTTCCTCCGCCGCCACCTTCACGGCCCCATCGGCCCGCTTGTTACCCGCTGGGCTCTTCTGCAGCGCGGGGCTCTGGCGCGGCCCGCACTCCTCGGTGGAAACTTTCCGCTCCTTTGCTTGCTGGCAGCTCTGGCCTCCTGGGGATTCAGCACCTTCACCAGGAGTGAGGCTGGCCCTCTGCTGAGCCTGGCGGGGAGGATAGGAGTGAGGGGATCGAAGAGAAGAGGCAGATGGTTACATCAGAGCTGGGGAGAAAGAGATTCAGTCTCGCTTAATTGTACAGTGGGGCCTTGACTTACGAGTTTAATTCGTTCCGTGGCAGAGCTCGGAACTCAAATTACTCGTATGTCAAATCTTAAAGTGAACGAGTGAGACACGTGATGCTGGGCTGATGTTGTGGCGTTCACTGTGACGTTCGCTGCGCCAACTAGCGGTGGGGTATCTGAAGCTGGCTCGTAACCCGAATTTTAGCTCGCAACTCAAAGCAAAAAATCGGCCGAGAGACAGCTCGTATCTCGAAAAACTCGTTAGTCGGGACTCTCTAAGTCAAGGCCCCACTGTATCTTCATAAGCTTTGAGCAGCCCGCAAGTACTGCCAAATAAAGGCCGCCTCCAGGTGTTAGAACAGAGGTCTGACAAGCAGCGGGCACACCTGAGTGCCTTTGTCAGTATCCAGAAAGTTCTTTCAGGGTGTGGGAGCTGACAATGCGGGGTCCCCAGCAGCACAAGGTGGGCAGTGTCTCTGCTTTCTGGGACTCCCCAGTCCCAAATTCCCCGTGGAGAAAGGAGCCCCCCAGGCCATAGGGGTGTCTCGAGAAGTGAGATCCGGGACAGGAAGGAAACCCTTCGTGGACCCCAGGAGGGAGCTGACACGGATTTCAGACAAATGACAAAAAGCGTCTTTGTTTGTACTTCTAAGACTAGAATGAGCAGGTGGAGGGCTCTCTTTAGATCACACAATGAAATCTCCTTCTTGTTCTTTCCCAACAAAGTTCTTATTCTCCTGTAGAGAAAACCCTGAAAATCCACCCAGAGAGCAGCTCCAGGGAAAACGAGCTCTCACCGCCCTCAGAGCAAGAGCGACAAGGTCTCCTGCTGCCAACTGTGGGCACTGCCCTGTAACGCGAGCCCTGGGATCTCACCGCCCGGTCCAGTGCCAGCGAAAGGTTCTGACCTTGGCACCAAAGGGGACCTACACCCATCGGTTGCAAATCAGGTCCCCATCCCTGCACACAGCGTACCCGCCGGCTGGAGGGTGGGCTATGCTCTCCTGACTCCCGTGGAAGCCTCCACCCTGCGTGGGTTCAGGCCAACAGAGCGTCTCATGAAGAGAGAAGGGGTGGGAGGTGGGGAGTCAGCCGCAAAGGCACACTCCAGCCACAGAGCCCAGCCTGGGGGCGCAGTGCACGGAGCCTGTGTCCCCACGGTCAGGGCACACAGCCGGACTCTCCTCTAGGAGTCACCCCCACAGGTGAAGGATGAGGGGCTCGAAAGCATGCTACGAAACAGACCCCGGCGGGGGAAGTCTGTGAACGCGGAGCTCTAACAGTCTGCCACCAGTACTGACTTGTTTTGGCACTTCCGAATTCGGCTCCGTGGGCTGCATAGCAAGGCTTCGGATGGAGTGGATCTTGCTGTGTTTCCTTGGAGAAAAAACATAAGACAGCTCAAATTAGGCGAGGTGTGTGTTTGTGTGTGTGTGTGTGTGTGTGTGTGTGTGTGTGTGTGTGTATGTTTTCTTAATGAAAAATAACAGCATTAGGCACTTCCTCAAAAATGAAGGCACCCAAAGCAGTTGGTATAAATGCCCCCCTGGAAGCAGGCCCAGTCTCCTTTCCCATTAACTTTTTATTTTTTTTTATTTTAAAAATACGTTTTTATTGATTTCAGAGAGAAAGGGAGAAGGAGAGAGACATAGAAACATCAATGATGAGAATCATTGATCGGCTGCCTCGCGCACGCCCTCCTACTGGGGATCGAGCCCGCAACCGGGCATGTGCCCTTGGCTGGAATCGAACCAGGGACCCTTCAGTCCACAGACCGACACTCTATCCACTGAGCCAAACCAGCCAGGGCTCCCATTAACTCTTGTAGGTTCCCGAGATTACTTAAACCTTGAGAAAGTTCTCAGCAATCCCCTGCTCCCGTTTGAGGGGTACAGCCGGTTGGGGGCCCAGCAATGGGGCTCTAACTGTAGTTATGGGAAAAGTCACTGGGAGGGAGAAGTGGGGGAGGGTGCACATATGCTCTGAATGGCGAGCTATGGTCTAACAATACAAAATCGATTCCTGCTTTTGGGGTAATGATTTCCTAGATCAGTTCTATAACAGAGACAATGACCAGTCATCAGCTAACCCTTCCGCAGTGTTAAGTTCAGAGGAGAAGACCGGCCCTGAGAGTGAATTACAGACTCCACAGTCGAGGGAATTGGCTCTAATGCCACTGACACCTCTCCTCATCTGGTCCCTTCCTTCGTCTGCCCATCCCTTCCTCCCCCGTGAACAAGCATTAGGAACTTTCAGGTACTCAAATATGTGAAACTATAGAAACATAGAAACATGAAATTCCAATGTGCATCCAGCTTTCCTTCAAAATAATGCAAATTAATTCTGAATCAGAGAAAGAACTGGACCACTTCTTCTATGACCCTGAAAAGATGAATGGCAGATTGTCCAAGAAAAGTATGGGGCTTGTTCCTTCAAGGTGAGCATGCAAGTAACCCACTCAACATTACATTTCTGGGTCCGAGGAGGGAGAAACGGCCCAGACCTGCATCAGGAGAAATACACAAAGATGATCACAGCAGGTTTGCTTCAGCAAAAGCAAAACACCAAACAACCTGAATGTTTACCAACAGGGAATCAAGTAAATAAAAGGCAATACCCTCAAAACCAGAAAACACGTAAAGAGATCTCAAATCAGGGAAGTGTTTAAAAGATGCAGAATTATGCACAGTGTGATACCACTTATACAAAAAACAAAAACAAAAACAAAACAAAAAAAAACACATCCCAGAGCTATTCTATGTATTCTTTTTGGATGCACGCAGATGTGTAACAGAAGTAACATGAATTAGCCAGGTATTGCCTCTGGGGAGGGGAGAGGGAAATAAGAAGGTTGTTGGTAAGAAGGGCACACCTGTAACAACAGCTACAGGTGAAAGAAGACAAAGAACTCCAGAAACAGGTATGTTAAAATGTTAATTATAAGTAGTAAGAATATGGGTGTTTGCTGTATTCTATGGACTTTATTGTAATTTTTAAATGTAATAAAATGGAAAAAGCATGTACTGAACATTCCTGGGAGCACCATCACTCACACCTTGACCCTTGAGCCTTAGTCCCTCTGGGTTCTCTGCTCTCCCTCCCTGGGAGGCAGAGCAGCTCCGGGGCCAGCTGACCAGGGGCTGATGACCAGCTCAGAGACCGGGGCTAGTCCCTCAACCTCTTTGAGCTGTAATGTCTCCACCTCTACAAAGGGACTAAGACAGCATGGACCTCACAGCATGGGTATGAAGACTACGAGTTAATATATATAAAGAACTTGGAACATGGCCCGGGACAGCATAAGAGCAACAAACACGGGCTAACAACAGCAATAATAAATCCTGTTTCTTCTCCTCCAAACTTGACTTAATGAAAAAGTTCATAAAAATACTTTGAATTCAACCCTCCAAATATTTAAGGACTCACCAATGAGTAAGTATCCCCACCATAATGTCCGGTTCCTCTCCCCTCCCTCCCCTCTGCGGGCTTCTCCCTCTTCTTCCTCGCTGGTCCTCTCAGTCCGTTCTCTTCGCCTCTTCTTCCCCTGGAGGAAGCACCCTGGGCCCTCCCAGGAGCCTGCCTACCACGACCCTGGCCGAGGCGACTGTAACTCACCTTGCCCGGGTGCAGAGACATCTAGCAGCCATTGCACTGTTACCCGGAGAGAAGGACTGACTCCTCTGGTATCGAAGGAGCACGGAAGTTCCTCTTACCTTTCAAACTGCACTTTCTTATGTCCTCCTTCTTTAACATAGTCGAGAACCTGCTTCTGAGTCCGACCGCTGAAATGACGACCAGGAGAGGAGAGGGAAGACAGCAAGGCGTTCTCATTTAAGCACACAGCACACCACTCCACCACCTTACTCCCCTCCTCCCATATCGGGGAGGCTCATGGGCTTTCTCAGCTACACAGCAGTGAAAGCAGACTAAGGAAAACTATTCTGCCTCTGGATATTTCCCTTTAAATAATAATAATAATAATAATAATAATAAAAGGTTCAATGAACTAAACCACTTGATTCTATGTTTGGTTATTAGGCGAGCATCCTGCGTCTGTATGCTTTGTAAAGGCAGGGGTAATTCTGTTCTCCATATATCCCCAATGGCTAGAAGAGCACTTGACATGCAGCGGGCATTGGAAGTGTCAAAAGAAAGAGTGAAAAAGTGACCCGATGATGAGCAAGTCTAGGCAGCATTCTATGAAGCTGCATCAAATGTTAACAAGGCACTTGCTACAGAGAAAGGAAAAACTTTCTGAATTAGAGTCCCATTCAGAGTTTGCTGTGGCCAGGTAGACTGCCTCGCGCCTGATGTCAAACAGAACACAGCAAGGGTCTGCCACGGGGCCTGCTGGGATGACCGAGCAAACCCCCCACTGGCTCTCGGGGACTTTGACTTTGACCTTGTATACTCGCTGTGCTGCGATTGGCAACAGCACAAGGAAAGTCTTGGGGGGAAATGTTCGCATGACCAGCGGAGAGGTCTGAAGCCGAATCCTTACCTGAACCGAAATGATGACCCTCGACTAAACAGAACAGGCTTTGGCTTTGGTTTGGGCTCTTCAAAAAGTCTAAAAAACGCATGATGCTCCACACAGATTTTCCAGAAGGACTTGCAAAAATCCCGGCTGGCCATGAGGAACTCCAAGGTGTCCTGGTACGAGCTCTGAAAAGAGAAAATACCACTTTGGATTTTTCCATGACCCACAGACACTGGGTTGAAAAATGAGAGAAGGGGCAGAAAACAAATGAGCCCAGTAAAATTTCAGCCGTATATTTTATTATAGCATGACCATAAATTCACATATTTAGTAAAATATAGCTGCTCCTAATGATAATATAGTCATCATTCAACCATTTTCTTCCCCAAAGAATTCCTTAGAGAAACTAACAGAAACCAGGGGTACTCAGCAAAAATCGTAACATTTCTTTTGACAAAATTCATAAATAAATTGTGTGTACTTGGCTTACATTTCCTTCTTAAAAAAAAAAAAAATCCAAGTACTGAGATTCCTGTTTTGCCTTCATAAAATAACTGAAACACAATTTTTTTTTTGTTTTCCCCCTCATGATTCATGCCAACTTTCAACATTGGTCTTAAGTCTCTTCTCTACCCAAAAGCATATGGCTCGAGCCTCCAGGTGCCCCAGGGACCATAGAGGAAATGAACAGTTTTTTTTCTGGAGCACAGACGTATCGCTCAAGGCTGAAAAATGCATGTCCTTTGATTCTGGAAAGGGGATATGGCAATTTTCTATTCCCAGGCGGAATGCTCCCTATTTAAGTGGCCGTATTATATAAACAAAAGTTACCACAGTCCCTAACGTTCCCAGCAGTTCCAACTATGCGGGGGGAATCTCACAGTTCTGGGCAGTGCAGTCCCAACTTACAAACGAGTTGTGCTGTCATTTTTCATGGGTAATCAGCCTTATGGAACTCAAAATGCATTTTCCCATGGAAAACAACCTATAAATGGTGTCCGCTTCCGAGGTCAGGCCATAAAAGCCGATTTAATCCATACTGTAGCTGAACTATAGGCCTCCCCATCCATTTATAATCTTTTTTTCCATGGGAAAAAGCACTCCGAGGACCAGCTGGGGACATCAGAGGTATATTATCCATCTCCTCCAGCACCATTTCTGGCAGATGAAGGCGCTGTTTCTCCCTCTCTGACTCAGTCCCAGTGTAAGCGGCATCGGCAGTGTCTGTGGGACCTGGACCTGATTAGCCCATGAGAACACACTGTCTGAGGTTTGGGACAACAGCAGGGCCCCACGAGGTGGGGACTGCTGCTGTGTGGGCAGCGATGGGCCGGGGACACAGCAGAATGCTGACAGCGTCTCGGGTGGGCCAGAGGCTGGAGACACAGCCACGGCAGACCTCAGGTTGTCAGGAGGGGCTGCTGGTGTCTGCACAGGTAGGGACCCCCTCCACATCTGTGCCAGCTCTCCTTTACCTTCTGTCTCCTGACAGAGACAGCTGTGGCATTAGCAGGTATTTGAATGCATCTCTCTGTAGACACTCAGACACCTGAGTGGCTGTCGGCCAGTTTCAGCCTGTGCCCTCACCTGGTCCCCTCCATCCCAATCCCAAGGGCTCACAGGTCAGAGGGTCTCCCCCTCTTTCCCGGGAGCCACTTACATTCGCATCTGGGCGGAGCTTGATGAGAAAGCGCTTCCTCTTGAAGCTCAGCTTGCGAACCTTTGCCCAGTTGAAGGCATTGATCTTCGTGAAGCCCTAAGAAGAAAGGTATCAGCTAGTGAGCCAGGAAACGCATAATAAGCAACAGGAGAGTTGGTTGCGTTGGTTATGGGAGACTCCCAGGGGGGCTGATGCTGGATGGCTCGGGAAGAAAGCATTTCGCTGGAGAAGTCACAGAAGTGCAGCGGTGGGGTGATGCCGGTTCCTGGATCATGATTCCTCACTAATTACATGAGTTGGCATTCCAACTAAGTCTGCCTCCAGGGAGGAAAGAGGCTGGCCAAGGGAATGATAAAAAGGAAGATAAATAAAAATAAAAACCATGACAACCACCACAATAATTAGCCATCATTACTTACAGCGTGCCAGGCACTGGCCTGAGGACTTTACAGATCTTATCAAACCTTACACAAAACCCAATGAGGTGGCTTTCTTTTCTTTTTATAGATGTGGAATCGGCAGCACGGGTATTATTTTAATTTGGCCAAAATCACACCGTGAATGTGGCAGAATGAGATTCCCGAGCATGTGTCTCAGCCAGCAGTTGTAGTTCACATCCACAGACGCAATCACCCCTTTGTCCACCTGGCCTGGCTCCTGTGTCCACAGGCTTCCAACAGCACCACCAGGACCTGGGAGGGGAGGCCCCGCCTTCCGGAGAGGTCTCCGGGAAGGACTCACACACCCTCATCTTGGATGCGGCCATGTGGGACGCGGTGGAGAAATGGGGCAGTTGCCAGACACCAGCTCCCATCTGTCCTGTCATCTCAACTGAAAATAGAATTTCTCCATCTGAACACCAGGGCCATTTATTTAAGTTGGTTAAGAATGAAGCAATTAGGTGCTGACAAGCAGATGAATTCCAAGATACAGCCTTTGAACATGATTAAATTACCAAGTAAGTCTCAATATTTAGATTGCATCCAACACAATCAAAGCTAATTAATACAATTGTGAGGCACTTCTTTCCTCCCCCTCTATGATTTTTAGAAATGTTTACGGGTTTTAATTTTGAAATTAATGGTAGCGCTGAAAACTATACTTAGTTTATTGTCGTTTTCCTCATCAGGTGCTCCTAGATTATTTCTGCAGGTCCAAACTGCGAGGAGGAATCACCTCCTCACACACCACACTGCTCTCAACACGTCACTCCCTAGCATCCCATGTGAATCCCACCTGACCTTTTTTCTCAGGACACGGGTCTGTGGTCCTTAGGGTCCATCAGAAACATCTGATATAGGAGCAGAGGATTGTAGGCTATTTTGGTAAAATACGAAGGGGGAAATGTAACCAAACCTGGCAGAGCTCAAAAAAGTTGTAGGTCATGCACCCAGTTACACCTTCAAAACTGGATGACATCTGACCCTATTTCATGAGAAAGGCAGACACTTTCTCGACACCCATGTGAAATCAAAGCACAGATTACCTACTTGTGTTTAAAAGGAAAGCCTTGAGAAAATGGGGGAGGGGAGTTTGGTGAATATGTTCGTTGTCTTGATGTCATCGGTGGATTCACAGGATATACATATAGAAGAACTTACCAAAGGGCACTCTTTAGAGATGTGCATTTTATTGCATGTCAAGAATTATGTCAGTAAAGCTCTTAAGAGAAAGAGAAGCATCAATCGATAAAACAGTACATTAGCAGCGTGATCAGGAGAGCACACACCTCAGAGGGCAGACAAGTGTATGTTCTTAGGAAAACACAGGTAGGATCCACCCAAGGGCAGTATGCGTTTTGCTGCAAAATTACTGCAGTACAGACATGGCTTTCATCAACTTATGAAACTGCTCTAGCTTACAAGTGGATACTACACTTTCCAAGTTAGGTAAGTCTGAAATCAGAAAAAAGCTTATGCAAAACCCAAATTAGGTTTTCCAAAAAAAAAAAAGAAGAAAAAAGGATCACATGACTATCATGTGCAAGTGTGCAAAAGGTTATTGTGGCGTCTAAAATCTTGATCTCATTACACATGTTCCAAGCACAGGTCCACAGAGAGAGATAGATTTATGTGATCCTACAAAGTGAGCAAATGCAAACAAATCTATAACGGTAAATCCCCCCTCCCCCGCCCCAGAGCAAGGGCACGTGAAATGGGACCTGGAAGCTGAGTGGCTGGAAAGAAACAGAAGCCCTGAGATGAGGTTAGTTTTTCCCTGTTCGCCTGGAAATAACTGTCAGAGGTCTTCGCGTAGACCACACAGCATGGAACCAAAGTGGAAGGTCCAACCCTTATCTCTCATCACCAAGGGAACTGAGTGTGTTCTAAACGCTCTTACCTGAAACACTAGAATTCCTGTGTTCGCAACAGCCAGGTTGATCTTGGTACCTTCCCTGTCCTTCGCCGGGTGCAACCGGATCCCGTACATCTCCAGCTTCCGGGCGATCTCCAGGAGCTGGAAATCCGATTCTGCGGGTGTTTGTCCACTGACAAAACAAAAATTACAGAGAAAGGCCAGGAGATTTGAATTCCCTGTGTCTATTAATTTGAGATTAAGGAGCTTCTCTTGGGAAATAAAAAGGCATTTCATCACAAACAATGGGGCTACCCGATCAGATGACACCCAACCTCCCATTCATTATAACCCAAAGTCCAGCAGCTAGAACAAAAGCGCTATTGCTTGTGTAACACAAAACTCCAAAAGTCTATCTCAAGCTTGGGCCAATTTTTTTGAATCTCAAAGAGTTCCCTTTAAGGTCACATAAAAGCCAAACACCATCGTATTAAAACAAGTTTTTAGTCACTCACAATAGACCTAAACTTGCAAACAAAGTTCCAGGCACCATTCTCTCGTATTATCATCATCAGTACTCAAGTGCCCTCCTTAAAACAACAACACAAACAAAAGGCACAGAGACTCCTTTGAAAATGTTTTACTGCTCCAAACAAAAAACTAACGTGGAGATGGTACAAAGGTTCTAGATTTTCACAATATTCTCACTTTGTCCCTAGAATACCATGTCGCTTTCCCAATCTCCTATTAATTGGCCGTATACTCTCCCTTTTATTCCGAAGCATGGGTGTCCTAAAATTCCAGCATTACTCTGGTGTCACAATAAAAAAAAAAAAAAAGCCAGGAGGCCTGCAGTGCTGCTTTTGAGTGGGTAACCTGCATTTTAGAGAGTCCTGGGTGAGTCACGGCAATCCCATGAGCCTCTGGGCTCTTCTCCCTCACACTTTGCATATTTCTTTCCAACAGTCACGGTCTGTGTGTGTACCCATGTATGTGGGAAGGATGGAGAGAGACAGCTAAAAGAAAACGTAAAACAACGAATAGACTTACATGTGGTTATGGTGAAATTCCACAATTTTGTCTTCTAGTGCATCTTGCTGAGGTATGTACTTATTTTTTGCTAAGTGTTCTCTGTCCGATGCTTCATCAAAATCCCCAATCTCGGCTACAAAGAGACAGAGAAAGAAAATCCAGCCCATATGATTAATACTCCACAATTTGATCTATCCCCAGTGGAATACTCCCCAGCTAACACATCGGAAGCTAGCCGACAACAGTAGGCAATCCCAGCTGGTGGGTACCATCAGGGCTAGATGTCAGAAATATGGACGTGAGGACATATTTAACAACTGCTCCAACATAGAAAGATGGTTTCCACTCTTTCTCATCTCTAATAGCTGGAAAGAAAACTTCAGAATTATCCATCCTTAGCCATCCATGTTTCCTGGGGTTGGTTTCTTTCCTCCCCACACAACTAGGGGTTCCTTCTCTTCTAGGCAATAAGTCAAGGCATAGAGTTTATGACCCAAGACTTCTAAAGAAGCTCCCAAATTTCAGAATTTTATAAAATCAACTTTTGAACGTCTTATATATAACCATGATTAGTGAAAACCCCAAACATTTTATCATGTAGAAAAAAGACTATTGTAAATAGGTATAAAGGTATGGAATCTAATTTGGGTTTTTTAAAAAATAACTACTTGCTAAATTTCTTGTAGTCCTCTCATCAGATATGATTGATCAGCAGGCTGGCATGGCTCAGTGGTTGAGCGTCGACCTATGAACCAGGAGGTGATGGTTTGCTTCCCGGTCAGGGCACATGAACAGATTGTGGGCTCAATCCCCAGTGTAGGGCTTGCAGGAGGCAGTCAATCAATGATTCTCTCTCATCATTGATGTTTCTCTCTCTCTCTCTCCCTATACCTTCCTGTCTGAAATAAATAAAAATATATTTTAAAAAAGAGAAATGATTGGTCAGACTATAAAAGCTTGTAAATTTTTTATCTACAAGAAACAGGATGCATCTTCTCTCATGTAACCTCAACATAGTCCTCAGATTGCTGTAATCTGGATGGCTGTAACAGGATAGAGCTCTAAAATAATAATTGTACCTTACCAACAGCTCCACTCCATCTATACCAGTTTAACGCTTCTGGGACAGCCTGCCCTTTTCTTTGTTTCACGTACTCTGTCACAAGCTTAAGAAGCAGCAGCGTAATGACCAATGCCCAGCTGTTCCGAGTAAGAGCAAGTGAACTGTTGCTATGAAACCTACCGTCCACTTCGTCATGTGAAGCAGCTTGTCATACTTTAGCCAGTGCCCCTCCAGGACTCCTGCAGGATGTTGCCATAAACCTCACCCACTGGGAATATTTGCTCTGCCTAAAACAGTGCCAGCTCACCTTGCCTCCCCTGGAAGAATCAATCGCTCACTTCCTGCTGCGATGACAGATCAATAACACGATTTCTTAATTGCCTGTCCTAGACTTCGTTTCCCTCCCTGGGTAGAGTAAAGTTGCCACCCTCCCTCACAGAACATAGCGCAGTGATTGGTTCTTCATCAGCTTCTCTTACTTGATTCATAATAAATGAAAGAAAATTAAAAGTTATAAATATTAAGTGGCTATATAAGGCCAGTGACAAATGAAAAACTATAGACTGTCTGAAAGAAAACTCCATGAGTTCAAATAAAAGAGGAAAACTTTTTTACAAAATTCAGATTGTGTATATAGATACACCTGAGATGAACATACAGCTCACTCAATATAACTGTCCCATCAGCATTAATGTTGCTTTTGAAAAAGAGAGATGAGTCGACCCCTTGTACCTTACAGATAATGTAAATAACCAAAAATAATTTTTAAAAAATATATATTTGCATTGATTTCGGGGGGGGGGAGAAACAGCAATGATGAGGGAGAATCATTGATCAGCTGCCTTCTGCATGCCCCACACTGGGGATAGAGCCTGCAACCTGGGCATGTGCCCTGACTGGGAATTGAACTGTGACCTCCTGGTTCATAAGTCAATGCTCAACCACTGAACCACGTGGGTCGAGCCATCATCAATAACTTTAATCGACCTACTAGTCACAGAGCATTGTGAAATTTCTCCTTTTATGACTGAGTGCATGGGCTGCTTAAAAATGCAGAAATGGGACTTTAAAAATATAAGATGATAAAAATGCTGTGTGCCTCATTAGTGAACAAACAGTATGCAAACAGCAGGCATACTGTTGAATCTATCTCATTTTCTCTGGAGAAATCAAGATTCTCGGGGAGTTTTGAGCTTCTTGTTGGTTTCCCGAGTGCCGGTGAACCTCCACTTCCCATCTGTGCGAGTGAGATTTACTGTGTTGACTGACTTTACAAAGAAAGAAACATAGGAGGAGCAAACAGGCACAAGACTAAATGGCATCAGGAATAATAAAAGCCCAGGGTCATACACATTTTATAAAGTTACTATTCCAATAAGGAAGCTTCATTTAAAAATGTTCCATTGTTTGAAAAGGGAGGCTGCAGGTGAGTGCAGTAAAGAGAGTACGAATACCTAACATGGATTGGGCATTTGTGTTAGCATTTAATTTTCACAGCCTTATGAAAAAGTTTTATTATTTTCATGTTCCAAAAGAAATAAGAGGTGGAAATAAGAGGTTGGGGGCGGGGTGAAGTTTAGTAACATGCTGGGATCATCAATCAACTAACAGTGCCTGATTCAAACCCTCCTCTCCCCACTACCATATGAAGAGGGAAGACCAAACACAAAAGGCAAGAGCTTCTAGTACGTTACTTTCTGTGCCAAAGCTTCCTCATTTGTAAAAATGGAGATAATAATAGCACTGATCTCACAGAGCTGTTATGAGAACGAAATGAGATACTACACACAGTGCTGGAACATAGGAAGGTTTAATAAAGGATACCTATTTTTGTTGTTCTTCTTTCTCACATCAGTTTTTCAAATTGCTAAGAAAACATCTCTCTGCTAAGTCTGGTAGATATTAAATAATGCCCATATACCAAAAGGAAGAAAGAAAGGTAAGCATGGTCTATAGTAACACCTCATAATATTAGACTAAGGTAATTTGTTGACTACTAGGAATGATATTTCCTACAAACTTTTAGAAGTTTTATTAACTGGGCAGCTATCGAATGGGATGGGGCTGATTAAATGGAACTATTTTATATACAATGGAAATTTTAAAATGCTAGCACAATATTTTTTATACTGGTGTTTATGTATGTTGGCCTTGGTCTATATACATAGTTACCTTCCCAAAACACCAAGTGTATATTCCATTCAAGTAACTTCTGCCTTGGCCAAGAGGGAAAAAAATGCTCAGGTGGGCTGTCAGTAAGCCTCAGGATGAGCACAATCTAATTTTTCATCTAGGTTAAGAAAGTTAAAATATTGCATTTCAAGCCCTGGTAGGTTTGGCTCAGTGGTTAGAATGTTGACCTGTGGACCGAAGGGTGTGGGTTCAATTTCCAAAGGCACATACTTTGGTTGTGGTTCCATCCCCAGCCCTGGTCAATGCTTCTCCAATGCTTCTCCTTCTCTCTCTCTCTCTCTCGCTCTCGCTCTCGCTCTATCTCTGTCTCTCCTCCCCCAACCTCCCTTCCACCCTGTAAAAATCAATGGAAAAATGACCTCTAGTGCGGATCTTATTTATTTTTTTAAAATTTCTTTTTTAAAACATATTTTTATTGATTTCAGAGAGGAATGGAGAGGTAGCGAGAGATAGAAACATCAATGATGAGAGAATCATTGATCAGCTGCCTCCTGCACATCCCCTATCGGGGATCGAGCCCACACTTGGACATGTGCCCTGGACCGGAATTGAACCTGGGACCTTTCAGTCCACAGGCTGATGCTCTATCCACTGTGCCAAAATGGCTAGGACTCTAGTACAGATTTTTTTAAAAGTATCACTAGATCCAGCCCAGCTTCATGTGTTCTGAACTCTAGAGAGCAGAATACAAGTGAAGTCTTTGACAGTTTTATGTCTTGCGTCCCAGGTGATGATAAAGGACAGAACAAGTTTAGTCTACTTGGCCCCCGTCCCTCTAAGCTTCTCCTTTGAGACAAGTGAGACGTCAACCATTGCACTGGGCCTTGAAAAGGGTAGATAAACGGCAGAACACAGAACTCCTGGGTCAATGTTTGGGGGACACGCATATTAAATGAAATTAGAAGTACTGTTTTCCACTCACTCGCACGCAGGCTAACAGCAAAAGAACATGAAGACATTATTATTGTTGTTAGTGGAGCTGATTTCCTTTCCAATCAGATCACTGTGTTATTTCCAACATGATTTCTAAAGGAAACCGACAGCACTTACATTGTACAATGTGTGAGATCAAGAGGGCAGCGCTGGTGTCATTACACGTCAGCCTGCCCTGAGCCAGGTCCTGCTTCACTTGCAGAGCAAACAGGTACCTGCAAACAGAGAGAGGGGCGTCATAAACACAGAGATGAGCTATGGAGGGCGGGGAAGGTCGGCATCTAAGTCATGCTCACCCCGGCAACCTGTCCGCACCGTGAGCAACTAAAAAAAAGGTACCAAAAAACAAGGAAAAGAAAATCCGCAAGGCTGAAATTAATTTCTGAGGCCTCTGACTGCAGCGTAAATACTCACAGTTCCCTGAAGGACTGGGAGACACGTGCTGTAATCTTTCCACGCAGTGAGTAATACGTTTCATTTTATATGGAGAGAAGCAGTGGTTAAATATACGACGATTACTTACCACCCTATATATTTTTGCAAGGTAAAGTAAACAATTAACTTTTTTTCACAGAACAATATGCTAAAAATGGCTTTATGGCTCAGACAATAACAATAGTTCATTATGGTTAGTTAAAAGCTTTGCAACAGGAAATGGGAAGACAAGGGTATCTTTTTTTGGTGCAATATTCACTTAGCCACTTCCATAAGTTTCAGCTCTCAGGTGTATAAAAAAATCAATTTATTTTGAAATTCTTTTCTTTATATTGTAGGATAAAGCAAGTAAACACTTTTGGCAAAAGAGAAAAGAGGTATTTATAAAGCAACGAAATTATGGGGAAGCAGTCAATGTTAAAATTGATTTGAAAATATCAGTATGAACTCATACATTTTTAGAAAAGACATTTAGTAGTTTTGCCCACTGCCTAGAAACAGTGTCATCTCAGAAGAAACTCTTACCAAACAAACCAGATTCTGGCTCCCACCCAATTACCCCTTGGAAGGACACAGAGAAATGCAGATTCCAGGTTGCGGTTTGGGAAGGTGCAAAATGAGTCTGGAATATCTAGCTATGCCAGAAAGCAAGGCAGCTTCCCAAAACAAATGGGTTGCATTGAAGGGGCATCCACTGGCCAAAGTGGCAACAGCTTGAGTAGCAACAAGAATGATTAAAGTGAATGGAAAGTTCAAGATTTCATATAACGATACTAAAAAAAGAAAGAGAAAACAGGAAAAACAGAATGTGTCACCAATTTGAGAAGACTGTTATAGCAATTCTTTATTCAAAAATTGGTAACCCATGACCAAGACAGTGGTCATGTAATCTGTCTCTCCCATAGGAAGGGTACTTGGACTATGTCCAGTTAGTCCAAGTAGGTGAGGCAAAGTTTTATCTTACAGAAGAATGCTAACTAATGGTGCAGCAGGAATAACAGAATGAGAAGATCCCCATTCTACCACCTCTAAAGAAAGTATTGACTCTAAGAAGGACTGTTAATTGGTGTAAAAACCACTTAGGAAACTGGACTTTTGCATAGACAAAGCAACATGCACCTTACTTCATAATGGAAAGATCAGAATGCCACCACTCTAGTGATCCATCTTAGCATCATTAATGATATAGGAAGCACACAACATTACTTATGATGAATTCTAGCCAAAAATGTTTAACTTGTATCTGTCAAGGCTTTAGAACTACCAGTTTTCAGGAAATATGGAAGCTAGAGCAGTGGTTCTCAACCTTCTGGCCCTTTAAATACAGTTCCTCATGTTGTGACCCAACCATAAAATTATTTTCGTTGCTACTTCATAACTGTAATGTTGCTACTGTTATGAATCGTAATGTAAATATCTGATAAGCAGGATGGTCTTAGGCAACCCCTGTGAAAGGGTCGTTCGACTGCCAAAGGGGTCGCGACTCACAGGTTGAGAACCGCTGGGCTAGAGGAATAAGCTAAAAAGTACAAGAGCTAAGATATTCTGTTGTACAACTGGCCCAGTTTCTCTACCAAGATCGTATCGTGAGGTCCAAGGACATGATAACCAGACGCAATGTGTGGTCCTTCAGTGAATTTCATTTAGAATAAGCATGTATGAATGGCATGGGGGCGGGGGGAGGCAAATGGGGAAATCTGAGTATGGCCAGGGTATTAGATGAGATGAAAAGTACATGCATATGCATAGGGAAAAAATCAGAAAGGATGTCACATTGATGTGTTAATAGTAATCTCTGGGCAATAGGAATACAGTATTTTTATCTTCTTAGTCTTGTTTATCTGTATATTCTAACTTTCTACACTGTACATTACTTTTGTAATAACGAAACTTTATGTTTAATTTTGTTAAAAAAGGCTTTAACAAGAACAACCACAGGTTGCCATCAAATGCAATAATACATGGAAACCACAGTGACTAAAATAAAAAGTCAATGAATGTTAGCAACTTTTTTAAGAAAACAAAACTAATCTTCTTTAAGTCATTTAAAAAGTTCCATTATTAAGAACTAAAAAACAAGGCGCAATTCTGTAACCATCAAAAACAGAACAAAAGCTGAAAACAAAACTAAATCACTCATATATCTGCCAATTAATTGTGTTTTCTCTGTTCTCTTCCCCCCGCGCCCCAACCCCACCCCCTCTTCTCTCAGGGAAGTCCAAGGGAAGAAGGGCAGAGAATATAAAATAACAAACATCAACATACAGGCTTATATGAGGAGAGGCAATATAGACCATCTTTCTGCATTAGGTAGTGGTTATTGTCTTTTGAACCCAACACTTCTTAGAGCTACAGGCTTTAATTCTGGCCTATATGGTCAATTTTAAAATAAGCAGGAGGGCCTTATGTTTTACAAACATTACATTCGGAACATTTTAGCACCTCAAATTCCAGCATGGGGTCCTGTGCTCACAGGGAGGGATTCAGAGTGTGACGGGCTTCAGGGGCCTTTGGGGACAGTCTCTGTGGGCTCGAGGTGGCAGTGGGTCTGAAAGATCACACACTTAGTTAGAGGGCAGTGTCATGATGAAGACTGCAGGAAGGACTTGTCACCCTAAGTATGCGGACCTTTCTGTCCCAGGGCCCTGGTAATACGAGAAAGACTTTCCTGGGTACTGATTTCCGGATGACAGTTGTAAGTCGAGCACGCTGGCTGCAATCTAACTTTAGAGATTCGGCAACAACTATAATCTGAAGAGATTCCAACCAAATTCATGAGCTAAAGGCTAAGGTGTACTCAGTAGGCACTAAATAAAATTAAACCGCCAAACACAAGGAAAATGCTCAAAGCACTCAAAAGGGCCCAGCTGGTGTGGCTCAGTGGTTGAGCTTTGACCTATGAACCAGGAGGCCACAGTTTGATTCCAGATCAGGGCACATGCCCAAGTTGCGAGCTTGATCCCCAGGGTGGCGCATGCAGGAAGCAGCCAATCCACGATTCTCTCTCATCATTGATGTTTCTCTCTCTCCCTCCCTCTCTGAAATCAATAAAAATATATTTTTTTAAAAAGCACTCAAAAGGAAATGGACTGGCTTTAGGATGGGAGGAGGAAGGACATGACAGTGGGAGAACTAGTCAAGAAGGGCTTTGCTTCCTGGGACTGGAAATCACACCCACCGGATGCCTGCTTTTTTTTATTTTTATTTAAATATATTTTTATTGATTTCAGAGAGGGAGAGGGAGAGACAGAAACATCAATGAAGAGAGAGAATCACCGATTGCCTGCACGCCTCCTACTGGGGATCAAGCCCACAACCGGGGCATGTGCCCTTGACTGGAATCAAATCCGGGACCCTCCAGTTTGCAGGCCGACACTCTATCCATTGAGCCAAACCAGCTAGGGCAGGATGCCTGGTTTTACACATGTCCATTTCCATTTATTTCATTTGGGAGGTCTGATTCTTTTTCCTCCTCAGTGTCATGTCCAATTTCTCTGCCAGCCTAAGAAACACCCTTCAGCAGACCTTGCACAGCAGCAAGTTCCGATAGGGTCTCTCACCATTAGATCTGATTGACGATGGGATGCCCAGTGAGAAGTGTGCCTAAACTCATTAGCATCAGAAAAGTGACTCAGAGCTCTGCAGTAAGGAAGCCTGGCGACTTATTTTCCAAAGAGCTCACTCTAGCTTTTAAAACTATACCTAAAAGTCGGTGACTTTCTCCTTTTGTCCATAGGACAGGGTTTTACCACAAGTGCAGTCCGATAATTAGACAGGTACTCAGCTTCCTGTTTAACCACCAAGTGCAATGTTATCTTCCATCTATATTAGTGGGGAGCAGAAAACTGCTCCTGGAAGCCTGAAGAATTAGCCACGGGGCTAGAGTCACTTAGAGTCCGCCAAACTATACAGTCTGCAGGCCCGTCTCTGTCTCTCTTTTCCACACATCCCTCGTCTAAATTAGCACTGTCCACGCAGACCTTCTCCTAAGCCCCTCCTCACCGCCATCTGCTACAGAAAAGTCCCTGGAATCTCAATGGTTACATCATTCCACTTTTGCTTACACGGGACACTGAGAGTGTGGCAGTCAGCATATTGGATCTGGGAGGTCCTCTTCTAGTTATACCTCGTGACAAAGTGGAGAAAGTGATGAGGAGCTTCTAGGTTTCATAGCAATTTTATTCACCCTTGAACCCAAAGAATTCTCTCTTCAGGAAAGATTTTTAAATACTCAAACCCTCTGCATCCAGCTGAGCTGTGTCACGTGCTCTGCATCCAGCTGAGCTGTGTCACGTGGGGGAGTTGCCAGATCGGCCACAGCAGCTGGCAAGACACCGGGCGCACTGGGCCCGAGGGTAACGAGTTGCATGGGATTTTATAACAAGGACCAGAATGGAAGAAAACTACAAACCTCTAAAGGCAATGAGTCATAAAAATGGAAAAGGTGCAAAACTCATTGCAAAGTAGAACGGGGAGGAAAAGTGGGGAAAATGGATTTATGCTGCCAAGTTCCTAAGCAGGATAGAGCCCCAGTGGGACGCGAGAGGAAAATCCACACGGCTGACCAATAGCTGGACTCGCCCGCAGACTTATTTCAATATTCTGAGCTTGGAGCAATGCATGTTCCCACGACAGGAAGGCTGGCCCCAGAAACGGAGACACAGTAGCCCCAATAATGACACATGAACACTTGTCGTCGGCCCCTCTGTCTTGTGCAGTTGGGTGTAGTAGCTCCAGCTGCCCCTCTGCTTCAGCGTTCTGGCAAACTGCACAGTTCCCAGAGGCCGACAGCTTCTGCAGTTCCCAGCCGCCTCTAACCGCTTCATCGATGGAGGATTGTAAGTGGAGGCAAACAAGCAGTGGTGACTCATTCAGAAACACAACGCCTTCACCTCTCGCTGGAATCCATGCACCCAATGCCCTTCCTGACGCATCCACGTGATGTCGAGTAGGTGTCTCAAACACAGCCTTGCAGAAGCAAGCTCCTGACTCCCTTCGCTCCCAATCCTCTATTTCCCTCCACCCATTCCATTTATTCATCACCAACACCCAGCCAGTTGCTTCAGTCAAATCTAAGCGTTCTCTCTCCTCCCCTCAGTCTCCATCCCCAACACATCACCCAGTTGGATGGACCCCACCCACCTCCAGCAAGTACTGCAAATGCAGCCACACATCTCCATTTCCACTCCTACCGCCTCCTCTGCCGCCACCATCTCAGGCTGGATGATGGCAATCGCTTCCTCACTGGATTCCCTGCTGTCATCCTCCCCACAACATCCACATGGCAACTAGTCTTTCAACAGTAAGGACATTCGGGCCTCTGTCCCACCTCAGTGCACTTCGCTCTCACCGTTCCTGCCATGCAGAGCATGTTTTTGATTGACACCTGTCACTTGTTCCTGCCTTGGGCACTGCCTACTTGGAAGGTCTCCCCCTGAAAATGACTGACAGATCCTCGTTATTTCCTCAGAGAGGCAGCCCAGACTAACCAATCTAAAATCATCACCCAGTCACCTTCTCTGCCATCATCCTACTCAATGACCTAAATCAGGGGTCCTCAAACTACGGCCCGCGGGCCACATGCAAATACAAATACTGTATTTGTTCCCGTTTTGTTTTTTTACTTCAAAATAAGATATGTGCAGTGTGCATAGGAATTTGTTCATAGTTTTTTTTTAAACTATAGTCCGGCCCTCCAACGGTCTGAGGGACAGTGAACTGGCCCCGTGTTTAAAAAGTTTGAGGACCCCTGACCTAAATAAAGAGCCCTACCATTATCTGATTTTGTTTGTTTGTTTATTTAATAGATTTGTCTGTTCCCATCAGAGGCAGACTTGTTTTTTTATCACTATATCCCCAGTGCCTAGAGCAATGCTTGCACACAGTGTACACACTTCATAAATCCTTTTGACTGGATATCTTCATCCCTTTCTTAAATGATGGTCAGCCACCCAAGATATCGTGCTCTGTATCCGGGATGAGAGGATGAGAAAGGTGCCATCGCTTTGGTCTGGAACAGTTATGTCTTAAAAGGCAGTGTGGCAAGAATTTGGCTGGTCAGACTAGTGTACCCAAAGGGAGGATACTGAAAAGGGAGGCATTTTATCTTCACGTGTTCCCACTGGGCTCTGACCTCCTCTAGAAACCCACGTGTTCGCCACAAATTATAAAGGAAGTGGTAGTACTGATGATGATGACAATCATGGTGATGGTGATGGTTACCATTCATGGCGTCCCCCCTGGGTTCCAGCCATTCGATGTGTAATAATGCTTATCCCCCAAACAACCACAGCCAGGCCAGCCGTACAGTCACACGGACACAGAGGAACTGAGACAGGTGCAGAGGGACCAAGTAACTGGCCAGTCACGCAGCTATCAAAGGCAGGACTGACACCCGAGCCAGGCCCGGCCGAGGTTCACGCTTCTCCCACTTGGCCAAGCTGCCGAAGAAACTGACCACAGTTCCTGTCCACCCACCCAGGACAGCAATGAAGAGAAACTCTGAGGTAACATCTTGACTTCCCAGGAGGGACTCACTTTCCCAAACCATCTGATGATAACATAGATAAAGAGGGAAACTATGGCAGTAACAAGGAAAGTCTGATCCCCTTCTCATATCACAGCCTTGAAGAAACAAGACTTCATCACTTCTTGGCCTTTTGGCTAAGATCAAGGGTAGAAACCAGGCTTTAGGGAAAACGTGGTACTTGCCTGCCCCCGTGTTTGTAAGCATAACTGGAAGGTGGGGGGGGGGGGATTAAACTGTTAAGCACAGAGTGGATGCTGGTTACGTAGACTTGGAGAAAATGTTAATCAAATGGACTCAGAACATTAACTTTCGCTTCTCCTTGGCACCCCATTGCAATAAACAGCCAACCACTAACCTTGTGAGTTCTTCTTGGAGTTGCGTGTGGTCAGGTGGAAAGAATTTCACCACAAACCTAACAACAACATGCTTTGGCCCTAAAGAAGGAGAAAAAAAAGCAGTTATTGATTTTCGTTTCAAATGCAATTAAAGAAAAGATTTTCTGAGGTATATTATATACCAAATAATGAGACTCATTCCAAGTAGCCAAGAGTACACCCCAGACACTGAACAACTAAATCACAGTTACTGAATCACACTTTCACACTGTGGAGAAACAAATATCTGTTTTGTGTGTGTTTTTGTTATTGTTTTTTTCTTTTTAACGTTTTTGTTTAAATTGATTTTTAGAGAGAGAGGAAGGGGGAAGGGAGGGGAGGGAGAGAGAGAGAGAGAGAGAGAGAGAGAGAGAGAGAGAGAGGGAGAGAGAGAAACATCGATGAGAGAGAAACATCATTGACTGGCTGCATCCTGCACACCCCATACTGGGGATTGAGCTGGAAACTCGGGCATGTGTCCTGACTGGGAATTGAACCGGTGACCTCTTGGTTCCTGGGTTGACACTCAACCACTGAGCCACACCAGCTGGACTTGTGTTGTTGTTTTTAAACTGTGACAAAGGTATCACATGGAGGTATTAGACTTTTTCTCTGGAGACTTCAATTGTACCCAGGTTTGAAAGGCATTTTTCTCTTTTAAAAAATGTGCCTAATTAGCTGGTTTTGTCCAAGTACAAGTTTTAGATCATTTTAAAAGGAGATAATGAAAATGTAAATTAGTCATGTAATTTATTATTTTTAACTATCTACAAGGTACAGCTGTTAATGTGTTCATCAAATATGTATGTAGACCTATATGCCAGATGCTCTCCTGAGTGCGGAGAGAAACCTCAACAAGACCAGGCCCTGCCCCGCCACAGTCAGCCCACGCCTTCTAAGTGCCTTATAAACCATTTATCGATGAGTTCAGACAAAATTAGGAAGCAGATCTGGAAGGGGTAGTAAGGGAGAGATGGTGAAGGAGAAGAATACATTCTGTTTTTAGAATTAAAACAGAACAAACAGGTTATAAACTAAAAGAATAATTTGTAATCTGAGACTGTCTGATGTATCAGCTACAATACAAGGGCAATCTTATGGGTTCTGCCGTTTGGAATGACAGCAACGAGTTTATGTTCTATGAAATATAAGACACTATAACGAAATCCCAATTTTAACAGTTCTCATGTTTGCTCTACCTCCCGCTATCACAAAGACAGATGTTGTATCATAATTTCTATGCTAACACATTCAAATTTAGGAAAGATACAAAAATAGCACATCATAAGGCGAAGATGTCACCAATATACAAAAAATGAGGAGGAAGAAAACAAGGCACAGAAATACCGAAGCCAAGAGAAACTGGGATTTTCCTTAATCACCTAAACATTAACAAAAACCCTGGCATGTCAATTCTGGGTCACAAAATAACAATGAAAAATGGGGAAGATGGGGAGGCCACGCTGTTTCCTCTCAGTTACTTTCACAGACAAGGGTGTTAAAGGAGGGGGCTCAGACCCTTAGAGAGCCTGACGTGAAGCAGATGCTGGCACTCAGTAAAAAGGACTGCTCTTCACACACGGCTAGTCACAGCCCACGGGGTGAACAGGCGCCCAGTGCTGGCCCTGTCCTCACATTTGCTAATGTGCTAGGAGAGTCCCCTCCACCATTAGTAGTTCCGCCACCAGTCGTTGCAGGGACAAATGTCATCATTCTAGACTCTGTGCTACCCGCACCCACCAGGCCTGGGGGCTTCTCTCTGTAATGTGTCTCCCATTTGATCACTGGCCAACCACCCATAAACATTAAACAAACAATGGCGGTTTCATTGTCGGCATCAATAATTGCTTAATTTAAATGACAGCTCAACATCAATTTCAACTGCGTAAGGGCTGTACAGGCACTGTGTGTCCATTTATTACATCCACATAAACTGCTGTAAGTGGCCCGGTGGGGTTTCTTAATGAGACAGAAAAGCAATCCCACGAGGTATTGTGTGCTGCGGGCTCAGCTAAAGAAATGGAGCTTTGTTACCATCCCCAGACTCTGCCCAGTCTCTGGCTGCAGTGAGGAACTATTTGGAGTGACTTTGAGAACACAGCTTCGCTCTGAACTTGACCTTGAAGCAGCAAGAAAGGAGGCAGGTCCAGTGCCGAGGCATGATGGGAAGGGAGAGAAAAACCAAGTGTTCTCTTTCCGTCCTCCTCTCCTAGACCCTCTTTAATCTCTTCTCCAGCACAGGGTAAACGCAAGCCAGGCTCCCTCCAGCACTGTTTGCCATTCAGAAATTCAGAAGCACACACACAAGCTTGCATCCTGACTTCACAGGCTTTGAAGAGGCAGGACAGAAAACCTTACACCAATTTATGAATAAATGGTTCCACCTTCCCCTCCCCTGCAAAAGTGACAATAAGAAATCCTCGTTCAGACAAGGCAACTCTATTATTTGGGGGCTTAGTAGCATGGTTTAGTTGTTAATCAAAACCATATTTGATTTTCCAAGCAAAATTTTGATTACCAAACCGTTACATATTAAAATTGCAGAACATACATTTTAATAGTACATGAATTCGTGGATGATGAAAAGCAATTATGGGGTAAAATAAAAATCTGTATCACTAAGTGCTTGACGCCACAGGACGGCCGACGTCTAGACGAGGAAACTGGCTCGATGTTTAACAAAACTGTTACACAGACGGTGTATACTTACTTCTAATCTGCTTGACAATAGGTTTTAAGAGGTCCAGCCACACCTACAAAAGGAAAAAAGAACAGACTGAGACACAAATTCTCAATGAACGAGTGTATTTTGAGCCTTTACTTGGAACTGTTTAAAATAAAGTTTTTGTGTACTGGTGTACTGGAGGCGGTCCCTCTTTTCTCCAGAATTCCATATCTGACATCATCTACCACTTTCACAGGACAGATCCGAATTTGCTAACATTATCCCTAAGCTTCAAAATTAACACCTCTCCTAGACTCAGTAAACTAAAAATTTTTCTACTCTCACTTGTACTTTGGTCACAGTTAGCTGAGTCAGCAAATATTAATGCATGATTGCATGTCTGGCTACAAGCCGAGTGAAACAGGCATGCTCCTTAGTGAAACAAAACACGTGTGTGCGCGTATGAACGGATCGGAAAGGGAATGGCTATCTATAGAATACCGCCTGGGCACCAGACGCTATCCAGAAGCTATGTACCTCTAAGAACAAGGCCAGAAGGATTCCTGTTACCCAGGAGAGAAACCTGAGACGTGGAGAGGTTCAATAACTTGTCCCGGTCTCTCAGATCTACAGTGGCAGAGCCAGGACTGAAAGAGGCCTGTCCAACTTCAAAGCCCAGACTCTTTTCACACGTACTCGCCTTGGCATGCAGTTTGAGTGGCAAAATTCTTGAGAGACTGAGAACAGAGGGAGAGAGAGAGCGAGAGAGCAAGAGAGACCAGCTGCCCTTATTAATAAAGTATGTTAACCATATTATCCCATTTCACACGTGTTTTTCTTTAAACTCGCCTGGAATTTGTGGCCATTTGAAAAGGGTTCTATGGAGGCTCATATTGACATATATGACAAAAACAAGGTTAATGTGCTTAATGTGAAGATGGTTTTATAAGTAAACTAGAGGCCCAATGCACGATATTTGTGCAAGAGTAGGCCTTCCTTTCCCCGGCTGCCAGCACTGGCTTCCCTTTGGCACCTGGGACCCGGGCTTTCCTTGCAACCCCAGCTTCGTCCGGAAGGTCATCCGGAAGGACGTCTGGTCTAATTAGCATATTACGTTTTTATTATTATAGATAGAAGATATGAGAACATTACAAAACTTTGCCAAGAACAACAGGTAATTGATGAAGAAAATATGACAATGGCTAAGGAGAAAATGTTCAAATTCAGGAGTAATTTTCACTGCAAATGCAAATTTAAATAACCATATACCATTTCCACCCATTAAACTTGCATCTAGATATGTCTGTATGTGCATGGTGCTTGTAGTTTATAACACCCCAGGGTGCAGGGAGACGCACACTGTCTTACTCTATTGGTGGATGTATGAATCAGTACAACGTTTCTGGAGACTAATTAGGGAATAATTATCTAGAGGCTAAAAAGTATTCTTACACATGCTCTTTCACCCAGTAATTCAACTTTGGGAAATTATGCACAAAAAGATTTATGTACAATGAATGCTAATAGCATTTTTACAACTATCAAAAATCTTACAATAACCTAAACACATAAGTAAAATGGTCTACGTCTATATAACATTACCATGCAGGAATTAAAAATGATGTTCTTGACAAATACTTATGCATGTGGGAAAATGTGTTTTGGAGGTTAAAAGATGGGTGAGTCTTGTCTACCTCTTAACTGCCTTTTGTATTATCCAAATTACCTTAAATAATCACTAAGAATTCTCATAAGGAAAATAACTAAAAATTTTAAGTTCCCACCTATTCACATTAAACTTCCCCACCACTTTTTCAAATAAATAATATTTTATAATGAAACTCATTTCTGTATTCCTCAGCCTCTATCACTATCCTATAAGAGAAAAAAATAGTGGCATTAGTTGATTTAGGATCATCTCCACTGTCAGACCCATAAACCTCAACCTTAATGAAAGAGAATCATCATTCAAAACAGCAATTATCATTTGCAAGACATATTATTTTCTTCCTAAGAATCCTAAAAGATGAATGAGGTGACAAATGTATCTTCCTTTGATAAGAAAACAGATTCAGAGAACAGACGCCCAAAGTTGGAACTTAAACCCTGTTCTTCAAACTCATTTATTAATTCAACAAAATTGTACTGTGTCCCTATGCTAGGCTTTGGGGAATGGTGAGAAAGCCAATCATGGTCCTTACTTCATGGAGCTTACGGACTAGTGAGGCAGCAGGCGGAAATCAAAAAGCCTTCCCAACAAAAATGGAGAACCCGAGACAAATGAATGAGAAGTGAAGGGGAGTCCCCGAGGACTCACCGTGTCTGGGACAGGGAATTTGACCCAGTCATGGGAGAAGCAGCGGTAGAGGGACTGTTTAGGAAACATGCCCCTGAACGTGACACTGTGCTGAGAGCTGCAGGGGAAGAGAGTAAGGAGAACAGATGGACACACGCAGTAAAAACACTTGTCTCGATGCCTGAGGTGCAAGGAAACCGACGTGGCTACGGAGCAAGGCTGGAGGGTCAGGAAGGGGCCAGACCCCACAGAAGCCACGTCAAGATTCGTCATCCTTATCCTAAGAACAAGGCAAAGGGTTTGAGCATGGGGCTGATCCAATCTGACGTGAACGTTAAAAACATCAGTCTGGCAGTGTGAGAACAGACAGGGGGAGCCAGAACAGGTTCAGGCTGATCTGTTGCAATTGTCCAGGCAAGAGAGGATGGTATTTGGACCGGGGGGTGGGGGGGGCCGCGGTGCGGTGCAGAAGTAGAGCTTGGAGAAAGTCGGGGGTGGGGGATTTAAGATAAATTTAAAAGGTAAAATCCAATGGGATTTACTAATGGACTGGATATGGTAGCTGAGGAAGGGGACAATGACCAGAATGACACCAAGATTTCTGCTGTCGGACCCATAAACCGCAACCTTAATGCCCTTGAATTTCATGAGGAAGAGACAGTGTGGAAATGGTGGGACCCACTGGTCCAGAGCTCAGAGGAGGCCTGGGCAGGATATCTCCATTCAGAAGCCGCCACCACCTGACTCCATGGAGGATAAGGTCGCCTCATAGAGTCCAGAGGATGGAACCCATGAGCACTGAGGATGCCTCCACCACAGAACAGCCAGGTGAAGCACGTGAGGGGGGAAAGAAAGTAAGAAGAGAGTCATGGAAGCCATGGGAAGGTGGTGTTTCCAGAGGCCGAATATCAAGAACTGTGAAAGGTAAAATAAGATGACAACTAGAATATCTGATGGTCAGCTGACTCAGTGATGGGTCAGGAAGTATGGTGGGCGGTGAAGAGGCAGGAAGGATGAAGGGCTTTTCCTTAAAAAAAAAAACTTTTTTCAATTACAGTTTACTTCCAATATTATTTTGTATTGATTTCAGGTGTACAGTATAGTGGTTAGACAATCATATACTTTATAAAGTGTTCCCTCGATATTTCCAGTACCCACCTGGCACCACACACAGTTATTGCAATATTATTGACTACAGTCCCTATGCTGTACTCTACACCCCCGTGACTATTTTGTAACTATCAATCTGTACTACTTAACCGATGAACGGCTTTTTAAGAAGCTCAGCTATGAAGGAGGAGGAAGACAAGAGAGCAGGAGTACAGGGGGTAAAAAAAAATCAAAATAAGGGCATTGTTTATCTGCTTGTTTTGAAGGCCCTGGGTCCTTTAAAAAAAGGGGGAGGGATTGAGACTATGAGCAAGAAGAGATAACCGATGTCCTAAGGGACCTGAAGTGACGCGAGAAGGTAGCTCTGAAACAGAGGGCAAGGGCTTGAGTTAGAAAGAATAGCTCTTCCATTGCAGGGAGAGAGAAAGACAGAAAGGCTAATGGCCAATGCAGTTTATATTTCTGTGCTGCGAAGATAAGAAAGTTCCTTTTTGATGCCTTCTGTTTCCCCTGTAAAATCTGAGAGGCGGTGGGTTGAGGCAAGCGGAGAAGTGATGTTGCATGAAACACCGAGTTAACTGAGGAATTCCAGTGGGATTCCCAGGGCTGAGGAGCGTCCACTCATGCACCTGCCACCCTGAGCTCTTTCGGCCGCCACGGCTGCCTCGGGAGAAGCACCTCTGAGATCTTTCACCATCGCCAACTCTGCCACGGAATCTGCCTAAACTCTGCAAACCACTCAGGACAGAACAACTACGCTCTGGCAACACAGTTGCCAATTTTAGGAACTGTTTTAAAACATCTCTCTTCTGTTTTTGGCATTTCTGTGGAAAGCATCAAATACAAGCACCGGTTTGAGCCAACTGAGCATGTGGTTTTAGAACATGTCGGTCTAGAAACATCAGACTGGCCCGAATTAGCCCACTTGGTCGAGCTCTGCAGCACTGATGCCACAGGGCACCGATCACATCACAGCTGGCCTGGGTGAGACCACGGAACCTCGAGAGCCTATCCAGTCACCAGTTAGATTGACAGCTGCAGAGCCCAGAGAAAAGGTCTTGCACACACAAGACCAAATCTACTACACATGGATGAGCTAGAAGGAGCTCTTTTTACTTCTAAGAAGAAAAATGGGTTGTTGCTTGACTAGCGTTAAAGCACTGAAGTTTGATATATGGGGAGGGCTACTGGGAAGCATATGAATTGAATCACATCGCTTTAGACAAATCACTTGTTCACTCAACCTAAGTGGCACAGAAACAAGCTCCAGATGAGGTAAAAAGGTGACAAAGCACCACCGTCTCCCTTTCCCTGCCCACAGATCGCTAGAGGGTCACAGCTGTCATGATGTATCTCAAACCCCACCCTTCATCCTTTCAACCGAGCCACACGCCCCTGCCCTCTCTAAACCACGCCCTGAGCATCAGAGCACAACCGCACAGCCACATCACCTGGCTGCAAAGGGATCTGGTTAAAATGAATGAACTTCTGGAAAGATCATTCCCAGTGAGTGGGACTCACCAAATCAAGGAAATTTTCCCCGCTGGGATTTGAAGGTCTAGTGCAGTGGTTCTCAACCTTCTGGCCCTTTAAATACAGTTCCTCATGTTGTGACCCAACCATAAAATTATTTTCGTTGCTACTTCATAACTGTAATGTTGCTACTGTTATGAATCGTAATGTAAATATCTGATATGCAGGATGGTCTTAGGCGACCCCTGTGAAAGGGTCGTTTGACCGCCAAAGGGGTCGCGACCCACAGGTTGAGAACCGCTGGTCTATTGGAAGAGTGTGCCAGGGCTGCCGAGACAAAGTACCACAGACGAGGCCAGCACTGACAACAGAAATGAATGTCCTCACACTTCTCTGGAGGCACAGGGTGTTGCAGGCTCAGTGTCTTCCGAGGCCTCTCATTGGCTTACGGATGGCTGCCTCCTGGCTATGTCCTCACATGGTCTTCCCTCTGTGAATGCACACCCCTGGTATTTCCCGGGTATCTCCAAATTTCTTCTTCTAAAAATGGTACCAGTCAGATAGGATTAGGGCCCACTCTAATAGCCTCGTTTTAACTTAATCACCCCTTCAAAGGCCTCGTCTTCAAGAATAGTCACATCCTGACATACTGGACATTAGAGCTTCAACATACAAATTTTTTTTTTTTGGGGGGGGGTGTCACAATTCAGTCTGTAAATACTATCTTCCACAATTTGATTTCAACACAGCTTTCCAGCCTCAACGTCCCCAGCTTGCATACATTTTATTCAGGCTCCCTCTCTTCCTCCAATTCCCCTCTTAATATCACCTTCCCCTTTGGAATGTGCTCTCTGCACCGAAACACTGTTAGGTGAGAAGAAATGGTTTAATGCCTAGGTATCAAAGTCAAGGCAACATGAGTCACTGTTCCCAAAGCCATTCTCTTCTTTCCCTTGATAACTGTTTGCCCCTATTATTTTGATGAGTGACATTTTAGGTGGATTTTGTAGGAAATTGAAATATCTGAGGTATTTTGGAAAGAGTCCTATTAAGAGAGATTGATTCATTTATCAGACAGCGGGTAGGGAAAAGATACTGTTTCTTGAGCACCTACTGTGTGCCAGGCACTGAATAGGTTCTTTATACATTCTCATTTAATATTCATAACAATACAGTCATTTTACACAGGAAGGAAGCCAAACTCAGAAAGCTTATTAAGTTGCCCAAGGCCACATAGCTGGGGTTCAACATTTGACTCTAAACCTGTGCTTTATATGTAACAAAATATCCTACCTCTCAAAAAGCTAAAGGACTCAACAGTAGTTCACCTCTCCTCTTCATGTTTAAAAATCAAAACTGCATATAACAGAAATATTTCATCATCAACTAAAATGTATACAGGAACCACATAATATAGTTTATAGAATTATTTAATTAATTTTACATTAGTCTATATTTGAAAGATACGTAAAGAGTGGCTTTCATTTTAAAACCTATTAGGGGTTTATGCTTCTGGTCAAAATAGAGTAAGAGGAACGGGATCTTCCTACATGAAACACACGGGGGGGGGGGGCTGGGGGTGGGAGGGGGAAAAGGAAACAATACATAATACAACAGGTCTGAATACTTGGGGTGCCAGGCAATGTGATTCCCCGAGACAGAACAAAAAAATCACCATCCCTACAGTGCCCCAGCCTTCTGTCTTGAGCGAGTTTCTAGACTGTGGTGCAGGTAGGAAGAACCTGGCAAAATCCATGAGTTAAAGAGATGGGGCTGAAAGTGCAGAAACCATGGTAGTGAGCGTTCACAGGAGAGCCCCAAGGAGTAGAAAAACTCTCTCTAGAAAGAGCATTTAGGAGAGTGCAGAGGCTCACCCTTTGGTAGTCAGCTTAATATTGATCACATATGCTTATGAGAAAATACCCAAGATTGGGAAAAATAACCTATGAAGAGATTAGAGGTAACACTGCCTTGGTGTTCACATAGGGCCAGGAACACTACCTATTCTCACCAGGCAGGTTGGAAGACCTCATGATTCATGGGCATTGGGTAGAGTACTAAAGAGGCATTCCTAGCAGCAGGAAATAATTTATCCCATACTGTACACTACACCAGTTCCACCTAACAAGTCTTAAAAGCCAGATGTGGGAGGACTAAATTATTTCCAAATAACTTAAGTGCATCCCAGAACACTCAATAAAATTTATAGAAATACAAAACTATTAAGCACTCAGCAATGTAAAATTCATAATATCTGACATCCAATAAAGAAAACAAACAGGCCCAGCTGGAGTCAGGGTGACTCAGTTGGTTGGTACATTGTCCTGTGCACCAAAAGGTTGTCAGTTCAATTCCCAGTCAGGGCACATACCTGGGTTATAGGTTCGATCCCTGGTTGGGGAGCCAGCCTATCGATGTTTCTCTTTCACATCTATGTTTCTCTCTCTCTCTCTCTCTCTCTCTCTCCCCTCCTAAGCATGCTCCCCTCCAGAATTCATATGCTTAAGTCCTAACCCCAAGGTGACTGTATCTGGAGACAGGGTCTTTAAAATGTAATTAAGGTTAAATAAGGGCATTAGGATGGGTCCCTGATCCAATAGGACTGTGCCTTTATAAGAGGAAAATCTCCCCCCACCTCCGCATGTGAGGACAAAGTAAGAAGGTGGCCATATGCAAGTCAGGACAGGGCTCATCACCAGAATCTGACCAGGCTGGTACCCTGATCTCAGACTTCCAGTCTCCGATACTGAGAAAGAAATGTCTTTTGTTCAAGCCACCCAGCCTATGGTATGTTGTTGTGGCAGCCCAGCTAAGTAAGACACCTACCAATGGCGAACTTTTCTTCTGGCATGGAGAAGAATATATAATCAACAAAAAGATGCCAACCTTTTCCCTGAGCTTTACCAATATTTATTGATTAGAAATTAGAATTGTTTTTATCAAGTCACTAAGCAATGTAGCTTTAATAAAAGAATAGTGGGCCAGCCTCATGGGTTTCTAAGTTTGAATGGCAAGCATAAAACACAACAGACAACTGAGTGCCTACTATGTATCAGAAATCCTGCTCAACTCATGATTGTGAAGTACCGGTGTTAATCCGTATGGTAACCTTGTACAACTGTCATTTATTAATCCCAGAAGTTCAGAATCTACCCAGCTGCTAAACAACAAAGCAAATGTTTAAATGGAGATTTATAGGCCACAATGCAGAGCTTTTCCCACGATCCTCAACAGGCTAATGACATAGATTTTAATTATACGCCCATCTCTGCAGATGAGGTGTGTGCAGCCATTTGAGTTGGAGGAAGGTAGCCAAGTGTGGCAGAGAGCGCTTACACTGAGGCGGGCCCGCGTGTGCATCCTGGTTATCAACCTGGGTTTCCAGGTCATTGTTAAGTAGTGGGCAAGTGACCTCTCTGAGTGTGCTCGCTTTGAAATGTGAGTGATAAAATACCTACCTCGGAGAAATATAAAGCAGGGATTGGCAAACTGATACCCATGAGCCAAATCCAGCCTACCACGTGCTTTGATACAGCCTATAAAAACTCTATAAAATTCAAACATCCATGCCCATAAGTAAAGTTTTATCAGGATACAACCACACTCATTTGTTTAGATATTGTCTGTGGCTGCTTTGTGCTGCAGTGGCAGAGCGGGATAGTTGCTATAGCAACAGTATCGCCTGCAAAGCCTGACATATTTACTTCCTGGCTCTTTTTGCAGATGCCTAATACAAAAGAGAAATGAGCTATATTTAGGTTTATGGCAGAGTCCACGGCACACAGAAGCTCAAGGACAGGCAATCTAATGTCTTCCTGGGCTTTTACCAGCCAGGTACCAATTAGCTGGCATATTAAGTACAGGGTCTTGATTCCTAGGATCAATAGTGTTTCTACCACGGGAAGACCAAGCAATTTTTTAAAAGCTGATTAAAAAGACTTCTCTGCTCCTGCAGGGCAATCTCCTGGGGATGGCTGCCTGGGCTCAAGGGAACAGCAGGCCAAACTCGCATGTAAGTGCAGCAATCAGCTCCATCAACTGACAGGCCTGAACAAGTCTAGTTCAGGGTAGAGCATAATTGATTCCTTCCTAATTATCACCAGTGTATTTCCAATCTTGAGAAACACATCTCGGACCAGGGGAGAGCACTCATGTCCCTTTAGCTTTTTAAAGCCTTATAATAAAGAATGCTCTGATGTGGCTATGTACATGATAAAAATGACGAGAAAAGGGGCAGAAGGCTGGGATGGAAGGCAAGTTGCCTGAATTGACCACCTAGGGAGAAAGGTCCATAACCTTGTATGTCAGAGACTGTGAGGCTTCCCACACATCACACGCAGATAAAGGGGCAGAAAGCATGGTGACAGCCCACATTTGGGCATTGTGAGGCCAATCATGCTTCGTCTTATTTTGGCAGTGATGTGAGTAGCCTCTCAAATAGAACTTGACAGACATAACAGCACACAATGACAATCACAATGACGACACACACATGTCCATCACAGCATTGTTCACAGTAATAGAGGGGTGGGAGCAACCTGAGTGTCCACCAACAGGTGACCGGATAAGTAAAATGTGGTGGAACTGCACAATGGAACATTACTCAGCCTTGAAAAGCTAGGAAATTCTGTCATATGCTAATATGCTACAACATGATGAACACTGAGGACATTATGCTAAGTGAAATAAGCCAGTCACAAAAGGACAAATACTATGTGATTCCACTCATATGAGGTTCCTAGAGTAGCCAAATTCATAGATACAGCAAATAGGATGGGGGCTGCCAGGGAGTGGGAGGAGGAGGAAAAGGAAGTTGCTATTTAATGGGTATGGAGTTTCAGGTTTGCAAGATGGGTTACAGAGATCTGTTGTACAACAATGTGAATATAGTTAATGCTCCTGTACTGTAGACTTAAAAAAAATTAAGATGGGCCCTGGCCAGTGGTGCTCAGTGGTTGGAGCGTCCGTCAGCGCACTGAGGGGTCACGGGTTCGATTCCCAGTCAAGGGCTCGTATCTGGGTTGTGGGTTCCATCCCGACCCTTATGAGGTGAATGTGGGAGGCAACCAATTGATGTGTCTCTCTCACATTGATATTTCTCTCTCTCTCTCTCTCTCTCTCTCTCTCTCTCTCTCTCTCTCTCTTTTCCTCCCTCCTCCCTTTCTACTCTCTCTAAAAATCAATGGAAAAAATAACTTCGGGTAAGGATTAACAACAACAAAAATAGTTAAGATGGTAAATTTTATGTTATCTGTTTTTGAACACAATAAAAAAAATGATGACAACAATAATATTTCCACAGCTAACGCTTTCTGAACACTTTAATAGGCCCCAGGCATGTGCCAATAGAGATCATGTTTGATCCTTTCCAAAGCCCCACAAGGTGGGCACCAAATCTCCATTCTACCCAGGAGAAAAGTGCGGCTCAGTGAGGCCTGCCACCTGCCCCAGTCGCCCCGCTGCTGGGAGGCAGAGCGGCGATGTGAGGGCTGGCAGGCTGACTGGAGTTGCTCTCATCTACCGCTACCAGACCACCCGGCTAGAAAGCCGGCACTTCGACAGAATCTGGGAAGGAGACCAAAACTCTATGACACAAATCTTAAATTGTGAAGCTGCTTTACTGAGAGCAGAGGTAAGGATGCAGCTAGAGTTTATTGCTCTCACAGTGAGTGGCTCCTCCTCAGGTCATCCAATTAAGACTTAGCCTTGGCTTTTCCAAAATAGGTTCCCTAAGCTGGCCCCTGGGTGCTTTTCGGTCATGATTTCTGCTCCTGTGTGCTTTTATCTCATTGCACTTCGGGGTAAACTTTTATTTTATATATACACGAATACAGGTTATACACACACATATAGAAAATGTACATGTGAAAAGTGTACAGCTCACTGAATCTGTACAAACTGATTGCACCCACAGAACCAGCACCAAGGTCAAGAAGCAGAGCTTGCCCAGGGCCCCAGGAGCCCTTCGAGTACCCTCTGCAATCTCTTACACCATCCAGATCAATTTGTCAAAACAACCCAGTTTTATATTTTATGACATTAGCTCTCGGGTTGGGACTTTGCTATGGACAGGGAGCGAAATACAGATATATGGCAAGACTGGAATGGTGACCGAGAGCACGGCTGTCCTTAGATAGGCTCAGACTAGAATCCCAGCTCTGGCATTTCCTAGCTGTGCGCCTTTTGGGAACATGACTTGACCTCTTTAAGAAAAGGGGATTATAATGGGCCTACCTGGAACGAATAAAATACTCTGAGCAAACCTAATACGATGCCTCGCACAGAGTTTATTACTCTCCAGAGCAGGTGTTGGCAGATTAGGGCTTTTCTGTATTGTCAGTAAAGTTTTATTGAAACGAAGTCACATCCACTCATTGTCTACTGTCTGTGGCTGCTTCTGTATTACAAGGGCAGATATGAATAGTTATGGCAGAGACCCTCTGGCCTGCAAAACCTATATAGGGTATTGACTAGCTGGCTCTTTACCAAGGACATTTGCTGGTCCCTCCTTTAGAATGTGAGCCATGTTCACTGTGGTACCACAGGGACTGGGGCGGTCTGGCCTGTGGTAACCACTCCTGTGGATGCTGTTATTTGTATTATATATGACAAACACTATTTCTGTATCTCATCATTATTGGCTTTTCTGAATTTGGCAGTTGAACGTATTTCTAAACAGCTCTAGAAGGAAGCAGTGAAATCACAAAAATCAACCCAGATAAAATGAAAGAAGTCAGCCCTGGAGATGCCCAGGAAGATCAATATGTTTGTAAATTCTAGCAAAAAGAAGCACCCACAGATACAGCAAAGGCACTGAACTCGGAGCCAGAGGAACAAGACCAGAATCCCAGCTCTGCCATTAGCTAGTTGGCTGGCCCAGATATGGAACAAGTCTCCGAGGCTCAGTCCCCTCGCCACTAATTTACAGTTTAGAAAGGCAACTCCAGCTGGACCGGAACGGGGCAAGATATACTGTAGGCGAAAAAGCCGTAAGGACCCTGCAGTAATTCAGGCAGGGTTGTCAGAAATAAGGAAATATCAGGTCTTCAAGGGCTTTGAGAATCACTATTTTCACATAAAATAAGTTTATGAAACAATGTTCCATAGAACTTGCAACATCATATTGTTATTATTTGTTTCCTCGTCTGTCTTCCTAAAGTTGTGCACTTCTAATGAATGGAGACCATAACTACTTCTTGCTGTCACTTTAGATCACGTGTCTTCTACAGGATGAAGAGTGATGACTGACACAGTGTAGGCACAAAATCATTCTTAGATGAATAAATGAACCTGGAATTACATTCTGCCCCTCGGTGGTCATTTGCCACATCAGAAAAAGGCCGGGGAGTCAGGGAAGCTTCAATTTAACGTAAGCACTAGAAAATGGGCAAAGAGTATTTAGAGGTAGGAATACGTTAAGAAAACAAAACTTGCGCCCATTTCTAGGTACATGACAGATTCACTCATTTACCACCTCCCTCCTCTCCTCCTTCCCTGCAATGCTGTCTCCCCTTACTCGACGGTTCCCTCTCTGGTTCTCCTCTCTCTCTCTACTCCTTTGAGGGTCCGTCCTTGTTTATCCATCCCTTAAACGCTGGTGTTCCCCTCTTGCCTCCTGCTCACGTTCTACTCTCTCATCTAGTTTCAGAGCTTCAATTACTATTTAAAATAACTTTAGGATTCTTGGTTTTCAGCTGCGATCTCCTTCCTGTGCTCCAGCAGATACACCTACGGGTACTGCCCACTGGACATCTCCATGGACACCCGACTCCTCATGTCCTGGTGGAACTCGTGTCTTCACCTCTTTACAGACATGGTCTCTCTGAGGCTTTGCCTCTCCAGTGACTGGCGCCACTGTCCACACAAATGGCAAAGTGGGAAAACCCATGTACAATGAGCCCTCTTTCCCTCACACGCGATTCCATTCAATCATATCCCTAACCCCACCCCCCAAGCTCTTGAATTCATCCCCCTCACCCCGCTGCAGCCCTCTCTGTGATTCTGCCTCGGTTCTGTCTGCACCATCTCCCACCTGAGATGCTGGGAGCTCCTGACAGCTTTGCTGACTCCACTCTTGTTCTTTTCCAACGTGGCCACAGTTCTCTTTCTAAGCCATACATCGGCTCACATCGTGTTCCCTTTAAAACGCATCCACAGTTTCCCAAACGCATTAGCTGGGTACAGAACTGTGCCACCCAACACCATGGACGCCAGCTGCGTGCGACTACTGAGCACTTGGAATATGGCTGGTCTGTGTCAAATACACACCAGATTCGAAGACTTAGTGTAAAAATAGGTAAAATATCTTATTTATAGTTTTGGTGTTGATTACATGTTTAGGATATATTAAACTAAATAAACTTTTAAGTTAATTTCACTTTTTAAATCATTTTAAACATAACTACTAGAAAATGTGAAATTATGTATGTGGCTCATATTTCATTTGGACAGCAATGGTACAAAAAGTCCTTATCTTTCAAGCACCTCTCTCTCTCTTCCTTCACCAAAGCCCTCTCCCCCTCACTTCTACACTCTATCTGATTTGCAGGTTGCTGAACGGACCACCCAGTTTTGCAGTATCTGGGCGATTTCTTAAAACAAATGTTGTTTGTTGTCCCCACTGTCCAATGCCCCCTGGCTCCAGGCAGCACCTGTCACCTGCCCTGTACCGGTCACTGGATAAACCTGATGCCCTGCCTGGGTTATTCAGTCCCTGCATCTCACTAATATTGGATCTCCAACAAAAATTCTAGGGACTCAGCAGGTAATCAATGAAAGAATGAACAGAAATGCAATCAATGAACTTATAGTCTAAAAGGGTGTCTAATAAAAGACAGATTCAGATATAGCCTAAAAGGTGCCACCAGCCAGAAGAGAAATATATAACAGTAAGCTATGTTGTAAAAGAACAATAGGACATACAGGGTGGGGCACAAGTAGGTTTATAGTTGTTCACATAGAAAATATAATAATCAATAAATAATAATACAAGAATAAAGTGTGGAGGGCTTGTGGAGGGGGATGGGAGTGTGCTACAGGGAGTCAATGGGGGGAAAAAAGGGGACATGTGTAATATTTTCAACAATAAAAAATTTTAAAAAAGAATAAACTGTGTTTTGCGTACTCACAAATGTAAACCTACTTTTGCCTCACCCTGTATTTAGCAAACGTGATATAGTCAGACCCATGGATTAGGCAATTCCATGCCTTTGGATCTGAACTACAGAAATACTTGGCCATGAGAGCAAACATAAAAATGCACTAGAATCTTCACTGCAGCATCCTTTGTAACAGAAAAGATTGGGGACAACCTGTGTCCCATCATTTACAACAGAGCTGGTAAATTATGGCATATGCATTCACTGGAATGGCATAAAGCTATTTTAAAAAGGAGGAAATGAATTCTGTGTCCTGAAAAGGCAAGATCTCTGTGATATATTAATGGGGAAAAGTATGAAAAGCATACAAGTGTAAGAGTGTGTGTGTGTGTGTGTGTGTGTGTGTGTACTTTGATCAGAAGAATACATAAGAAACTGGTAAAGGTCCCAGAGGGAGAGATGAGGGAAAGAGTGAGAGGGAGAGAGCCTTCATGTGTATTCTCTTTGAATGTGCTAATGCTGTGCACACATTACTTTCAGAAAAAGATTAAAGACGCTCTCTGGGTGTTTTTCCTCTGTATATTTCTGTACGGTCAAGAAAAGATCCTGATTACTCCCTTCTCCCAAGTCAAACAGATAATAAAATAGCAACATCAACATGACACCCCTTACCGTGATCTTCTTGTGGTCAGGAAACTCGAGGCCAAAATAGTCGCCCTCCACGAGGTTGAGGTGGTTGCAAACTGCATCCAGCAACACTTTCCCTGGGGCTCTTTGCTGGGAAGAGAAACAAGAGGCGTTATTCCCTTGAGACAGGCAGGAGCACAGAGAGTTCCCAGACACCGCTCCCTGCCACACACACAGTGTCCCGTTATTCACATCTTGCATCAGTGCAGCGATTTTCAACTGGTGTGCCGCAAGCATTTTTAAAACATGTTAATACCTGATAGTTGGTCAAGGGCACCGACCTCTTTTCCCTTAGATTGTCAAATTAAAAAATGACAACAACAGCTGCCTGGTGTGAATGAATCAAAATTATACATATTTTTTGTCAGATTGGCAAAAAATACAATTTTTTTTGGTCTGCCGAAGAATTTTAGTAATTAGTTTATGTTTATAAGATTAAAAGGCTGAAAGTCACTGCATTAGTGTGATATATTTGCTATAATTATTGGGCCAACATTGACACATTACTATCACCTGAAACCCACTGTTTACATTAAGGTTCACTCTTTGTGTTGCATAGTTCTATGCAGTTTGACAAATGTGTATTATCATGTATCCATCATCCCAAAAATCCACTGTGCTTTATCCATTCAACCTTTATCTCCCTCCTCCTTGACCCCTGGCAACCATAAATGTTTTTACTGTGTTTGTAGTTTTGACTTTTTTAGATTGCCATATAGTTGGAATCACAAAGTACTGTATGGAGACTTTTCAGATTGTCATCTTTCACTTAGCAATGTGCATTTAAGCTTCCTTTATATCTTTTCCTGCCTTGATCACCTCATTTCTTTTGATCACTGAATATTCCATTGAATGGACCACAGTTTGTTTATGCATTCACCTATTGAAGAACACCGTGGTTGCTCAAGTTTTTATAATTATGAATAAAGCTCCTATAATTGTGTGCAGGTTTTGTGTGGACATCAGTTTTCAACTCAGGATCCCCCTGAAACCCTGCCCTGTGTCTCTCTCCCTAGGAATACGGTAAAACTTAGGGCTTTCTTCTCTTGGTTATTATAATACTCTGTGCAGACTCTCATCTAGTCTACATCTAGACTACCCATCCATTGAAGGGAAAGGCCATATTTTATTAATCCTGTATCTACAACGCTTAAAGACCAACCAATTTTGTTAAAATGAATGAATAAACAAATCAAGAAAAGTTACTCATTCCACAATATTATATAAATTAAAGAGCTATGAGTCTGTCTCTCTGATTAGGTTCTGAGTTATTTATTCACCTTTCTATTGCCATTGCCTAACAAGGCATCTGACACTCTAACAATGCCTGTTAAAATCAACGCTGCGTGTGTATTTTCTATACACTGAATCTATAAGCAAAGAGAATCCTATATAATAAAAAGCTAATATGCAAATTGTCCCCTCCATCTGGAGTTCGACCAGGAGTTCAACCAGGGGGCAGGGGTAGCCAGCCAACCATCCGCGTCCCCTCTCCCTGCTGGCTCAGCCTTATCAGCCCCAATCAGGGGTGGGCTGGCTGGACCCCACCCGTGCACAAATTTGTGCACTGGGCCTCTAGTATGATATGTAAGAAACCATTTTCTACCCTAACAGTTTAGAATCATATTGGTTTCCCTTCACTCTCCAGCGGACTCCTAGTGTCCCACTAGTAAAATAGACCCAACCCTACCACACAGAACAAACACTGAAAGAAAAATGTTTCAAAGACATGATCATCTCCAGTTACTGCTTTTCTAGTTTCACCTCCTCTTTGAGGAACCAATTAGTAACCCAGGAGACCAGCAAGTCCATTAGCCTGCCCCAGCGTGACCTGAGGAGCCATCACAGGTGCTTCAGTGTCCAGCAATAAAGCACCTTCTTTAAAAAAAAAATACTTTTCTTGATTTCAGAGAGGACGGGAGAGGGAGACAGAGATAGAAACATCAATGATGAGAGAGAATTGTTGATGGGCTGCCTCCTGCACACCCCACACTTGGGATCAAACCAGCAACCCAGACATAGGCCCTGACCAGGAATCAAACCATGACCTCCCGGTTCATAGGTCGATCCACTGAGTCCCACAGGCTGGGCCCTCTTTTTAAACAGCTACCAATTTATGCTCCCATAATTCCTCATCATTGAAATCCAGAAGATATTCACAGCCATCTAATGGTGTGTAATATTCTCCATGGATAATTCCAAACTCGCCAGGCTTTAGACTTTGAATGCCTGGTCCAAGGGTTACTGGTAGAGTCATTTTACTTGTACCGATCGAAGGCAGGAGTAACAGGCCATTGAATGTAACCCATTCTCTTCTATCAATCATACCCCACCCCCTGCTGCCCATATACACCTGCATTTATCCAGTGGATTGAAGAGCCACATGGATTACAGGTCACCAATCTTATTTTTCCTCTCTTTGGGACACACTGTGCCCTAACCAGTCATGCTGAGAGCACTTGGGAATTCCTCAGCCAAGCTAAAGCAGGTCCTGGGTTCAAGTTCTCACTCCTGCCCCCAAAGAGCTACACGAGTAACTGACACACAGCTCTTCGTTCTAGACCAGTGATGGTGAACCTATGACACGCGTGTCAGAGGTGACACGCGAACTCATTTTTTTGGTTGATTTTTCTTTGTTAAATGTCATTTAAATATATAAAATAAATATCAAAAATATAAATCTTCTGTTTTACTATGGTTGCAAATATCAAAAAATTTCTATATGTGACACGGCACCAGAGTTAAGTTAGGGTTTTTCAAAATGCTGACACGCCGAGCTCAAAAGGTTCGCCATCACTGTTCTAGACCCTCCTCTCTGTCTGGTAAAATCTGCAAGCATTAATAAGAACATTATAAACAAAGGTCTGGGCCTAAGAAGTTGTGGAAGCATTCCTATATCATAACAAGTTTGTCAAAGAGAAGACCACAAGCCAGTTTCACAATCCTTCTTCCTCACAACTCTTGACATTTCCTATTTGTTAAAAAACAAACTATCAATGATCTGACCAGCTGGCAAGCACTCACATTTCCAAAGAATCCCTGGAAATAAGTGAATTTAAGAGCTTCATCATGAGACTTTACAATTCCACGCTGGAAGTCCAAATAAACAAAAGAATCAATATACAATGGATGTCTTTAAAGACATGCTGTTCAACTAAGTGCCTCAGGCAAGGGGGACTTTCCACCTGAACTGAGTCAGCGGAGCGTTTTGTGAATGTATCCAGCATATACTGGTAAAAATAAGGGGCTGGAAATAGATGCCTGGAATCTAGCTGATGATACAAATCTGGTCTCAATTCTTAACAATTTCCTTAAAGTTTATTATGTTGTAAAAATCCTTTGTATGAAATGACTTCTCTATGATGCCAACATTTTTATATAGGGAGAAATGAATTTAGAGTTTGAATGATATTATAGCTCCTAACAATCATCATAAAACAGATGCCTGAATTTCCCTATGAAAGCTGGTGATATTCAGGGAGCTTCACTAGAAAGTATTTATGGTTTTAATGTAACCACTCCATGACAATTTCATGGGTAAAGTGGCCCTCAGCATTAACACCACAAATGTGTGCCGGGCACAATGGTTGAAAATGCTCCTAGACATCAGGATTCCCAAGCTCAAGGACCCAGTTCCCTTTCTTCTAGGAGCTGGGATAGAACTGCCTGGGCGTATCCATGCACAAGGGCCAAATTCTACCGAGAAAACATCTTGGAGGAGGGAAGAAGAGTTGCATCCTCATTCTTTATGAAAAACTACCCCTCTACTTCCTCTTCCTGTGGATTTTCTCCCTCAGTCATTCTCTACACTCGTCTCCAATGAATTTCTGAGCTTCACACTAAAAGTAATTCTGTTCAGAATCATATCACAGAACATAAAATGGATAGTGGTGGTGACCACACAACATTCTGAATGTACTTAATGCCACTGAATTATATACTTAAAAATGGCTGAAATGATAAATTTTATGTTATGTCTATTTTGCCACAATAAAAAAAAAGTGCAAGAGGAAAGGGCAGGGGAAAGGAACTGAGGAATAGGGTTCGCATTAGTATAATCAACTGAGGAGGGTCACTCACAACAGAATCTGTTTACTTCACATTAGATCTTAAAACAAGATTGAGGGGCTGGATCCGGCTCAAGCGGAGAGGCTGTGCAGAGGAGCCATCACATGGGAAGAGTGTGTGACTATCCACATGTGCACTAATATTTCTCAGCACAAAGAGCTCGTCTATGTGTCTGGCAAAAAAGTCATAAAATAAACATTGGTGGAAGTAACCACAAATTATACATTTGGTGCAGGCTCTGCACGGAAAATTGATGCTGGGGTTTAAAAGCTACCAATCCACTAGCCCCTTATTGCTAAAATGAACGTGCAAGTCAGTCAATAAAATCTGAATGGGGGTAAAAGTGGCAACAGTATAGATTAAACTGGGAGAACAGAAAGTAGAGATCCTGAGGAAAATTCAACTGTAAAGGGATTTTTTTTTCAAATAGTAACTTACTTTAAGATACACACACACACACACACACACACACACATTTATATTATGGCTATATAAGCTGTCATATATAAGGAAGGAAACCAAGTTATTTAGGCATCATTTGAAAACCTGAATTAATTATGCTCCAAAAGGCATTTGAATTTTAATCTAGTGGACAAATAAAATGGCTGATTTCAAACTGCATGTCCCTATGCTTTCTGCCTTTTGAATTGGCTTTTCACGCAATCCTACAAAATTAAGTTTTAGGAGGAGGTTTACATTCTTGGGGGATGTCTGGCAAGAAAGCACTGAATAATAAACAGTATGAACATTCACATACAGCTTCAAGCTATTAAAAACTGAACCAAAGTTGCTTTAGTTTATGGTGCTTTTAAAATATGTCTGTGCCTTCGGGTAATTTCTGTCCCATAAAGTTTTATGAGGGAGTAGTTCTTTTCCTCCTCTAAAAGAATAAAGACACAATTCTTTCTGGGTTGGGGGTGTCTTCTCCTCCCTCTCTAAGGGTCTGAAAAATGGTGCGTCCCACTGAATACGAGCTAAGGCTCTGCCTTTCTCATATAACCTCATAGACAAAACTATCAAGATGACCTTTGACCAGGTTTATAAAATCTGCATCTGCACAAGTTTCAGAGAGCTCTGTTTTGGGATCAATATCTCCATGGCAACCAGGCCATGCTCTCATCCAGCTGAAGGGAAGGGTCTCTTCTCAAGGGCCTTGGCCCCCTTTCTGCCACCATTAAAGCTTATTAGAATATTGTTCAAATCCCCATAATTCACTAACCTTCAACATGTGTGATCTTAGGCCGTTATAACTGCAGGTTTCCTCAGGCTCTCTGGCAGTGTGCCACCAGGTGAGTGGAAGTGTTAATAACTACTACGGTTTGGGGCACCTGGGGTACATTTATCAAGCAAGTTGCCCTGTGCCGGCGCTGTGCTAGGTGCTGTGGGAATGGAAATCAAGAAGGTAAATGCCTCTTTCTGAGTTGGGGTGGAGACAAATAACCAGGTAAATTAGAATATATGGTAAGTGCTATGTTAGAGGAGGCGGGTAGGTGAGTGAGTGAGTATTTGCTCTCTGGCATCTCTTCTTAGAAAAACACTAATCCTCTTGACCAGGATCAGGGCTTCACCTTATGACCTTATTTGACCTTGCTCCAAATCCAGCCATACTGGGGATTAGGGCTAGAACCTATGAGTTGGGGAGGGGGTGGGGACACAGTTCAGTCCACAGCACATGGAGTCAGGAAAGGACTAGAAATACTATCTACTTCCTAGGATCAATGAAAACTAAATAAAGCAATGACCCCAAAGTGTTTGGCAAAGGGTCTGGCCCACAACACAAGTTCTCTGCCATTGTTGCTGCTACCGTGATGGGGAAATGTTCGTTTACAGAATTCATGGCAGGCCAATGGGTTGACATTGAAGAGGAGGAGGTCCATTTCCCAGCCCCAAAGGCATGCCTCAGCATTGTCACAGAATGCAAAGCCTGGCTACCACATCTACGCGCTGTGTGACACTGTCCCCAAGGGCAGAGTCCATACCGGGGCCCCTGCCTATTCTGCCCTCGAATGCTGCTGGAGGTGGCTCCGAGCAGCACTTCTCTGATTTATGGACCCACTCATCATCTGTGGACCTTGATAAGCTGCAGGTGCTGGGGTGGTGGCTGAGGATCTGAATTTCTAACAGGCTCCCTGCTGCTGCTGGTGAGAAGCCTATGCTTTGAATGCAAGGTGGGATTGAAGCGATACAGCTGCAATCCAAGGAACCCTGAGGACTGATGGCTCCCATGAGAAACTGCAAGGGTACCAAAGGGAAAGTGGCCCTGACAACTCCTTGATTTTGGACTTCTAGCCTCCAGAGCTGCAGGGACAAAGCACTCATGTCCCGCACTGTCCCTTTCAAATAAAGGGCTTAAAACAGATTAATAACCCAGAAAACAGATTCGAGATAAAAACTCTGGCCTTCAACATTTCTCTAATTTGACAATCAAATATATTCAACAAGTAGTGGACTCATTATGGGAGGCAATTCATTGTTCCTGTTAAGAGGTGTTCCTCTTTTTACTATTGTTGCTTTGGATGTGAATGATGCTCTCTAACTGAAGCTCTTTTTACAAAATATTCTCTTTTGAGATCCTTCCACAAGGTGAGGTAGAAAGGGTGGGATTCAGGCTCAGCAGTCACACAGCTCACACCGCATCCACCCCCACCCCCACCCCCAGCTGTCCGTCCAGGGTGTCACCTTCCCCGCCCCTGTGCACACAGTCAGGAGCTATCAAGCAAGTAGAAGTTCAAAGAGAGTGCAATTTGAGAAATCTACAGGAACCCACCTATGTGTCTGTAAAGCACATTTTCTTAGAAATTTTAGCAGAAGGCCATTGCTAGACTAGACTCACTATAACTGATGGAAAGAATGTTGGGCTTGTGGCTCAATATGGCAGGCTGAATACATGCCGCTTTTCTCCACAATACCCAGGAAGCCTGCGGAAACAAACACTCAAATAATGAAAACGGGAAAAAGGAATAAATTCATAGAACACAGAGAAAATGAAAGGAGGGACAGCAGGTGAGAAATTTCTCCCAAATTCTAGAAGATGACAGAGGAAGAAGCTGACGTCTAATTACTGAAGACAGGAGAGAGAGTCGGCAACAGGAAGCAGCCAAATTACGCAGAACTCCCCCGAAAGTCAGAAATGGGAGATGCCAGGTACTTTCGATGATGCAGGGTAGAGTAAAAAACTTTTTAAAAACACTGTAATTTGTATCCTCATATAGCTAAGAGTTTACAACTTAAAAATAAAAACCCAGAAGGTTATAATGAGGAACATTTGGATAACAAGAAAGAGCTGTTAGAAGTAAAAATAGCAGAGCAGAAAGAAAACTCGCACTAGAAGAGCTTAAAGATACAGTTGAAAATTCCTAGAAACTAAGCCCGCGGACAAAGAGATGGTAACGAGGAGAAGACAGGAGACATTTAATGCTCAGTTCAACTTCCAGCACTTGAACATGTGCCTTCTGCACGGAGACACCCACAAGGGGAGGAAATGATGCAAGAATGACATAAGGATCTTAAGGGTTTAACTTAGATTGATAAAGGCCAGAGAGCCCGGCTGATGTAGTTCAGTGGTTGAACATCGACCTATGAACCAGGAGGTCACTATTTGGTTCCTTTTCAGGACACATGCCCGGGTTGTGGGCTCAATCCCCAGCAGGGGGCGTGCAGAAGGCAGCTAATTGATGATTCTCTCATCATTGATGTTTCTATCTCTCTCTCCCTCTCCCTTCCTCTCTAAAATAAAAAAATATATATTTAAAAATATATATAATTAAAAATAAATCTTTAAAAGACAGAAATGGAATAGCTGAAATGGGCGAGATGTTTCTTGTGTTGTTTGCCCAGCCCCTCAGTGACTGGGAACGGCTGTGTAATATAATTACTAAGAATACAAATTGGGGGCTGCCTTCTTGCCAATCCCATGGCAGTATGACCTTGGGCAAGTTCCCCTTTGGGCCTCAGTTTTCTCTTCCGTAGAGTGGGAATAATGGCTGAACCATCTCATTGGGGTGTGGTGAGGATTAAATGACATAGCAGACATTGAGCTCTTAGGATGGCATCCAGTACTCAGTAAGCTCTCCTGGGTATTAGCGATGCAGGAGGAGAAGGGGGAGGCAAGAAAATCACTCAAAAGCCAAACAGCAGACCTGGTGGTAGCCTGGTCAGCACACGGTGTGATCACGATGGTTGTGCAATGCCAACCAGAGCAAGAACAGGAACTGCAACCTTAAGACCCAAGTCTGGGGAACCGGGACAAGGCCTTCATTCTGGGAGAACGTAGCTAAATGTTTAGGCCTGCCCATCCACTGGGTCCACAAGCGCAGCGATTCTTTCTCCTGCCTGTGGCTCCAGGGGTGGCCACGCCGTCTGCCAGGACACACTGTGCTCCTTGTTCCCCTCTGCACGGAGACCCAGCGTTCAGAACACTCATTAAACACACTTCAGATTGGGTTTCAGAGTCCCGACTCCAGGCCAAGAGGAGAATGGGCCCTTTCAGCTCCTTCGCTGTAATTTAGCTACGTTAAAACCACAGCGTCATTCATATAGAACCGCCCTTCTTCCTTCACGCCAAGGCTGTGTGATGTGTGTGTGCGTGTGTACATGCATATACGTGCGTGCGCACACATACTCAAGAAGTAGTGGATTTCTGCTGCTATCTTGCAAACCTGTAATGCAGTGAGCAAAAGAAAAAATGTCTATGGAGAATTCAGCTATTCAGAATGCTGGCTTAATCTGCTCTTCACCTTGAGCAATTCATTGTCTTTTAATCACTTTTAGAAGGAGATGAGTAAAAATTTCCAAAATTTAACAACGACAACAAAAATTTTTGCATAACCTCTTGCTACTTTAAATATCCATTAGGCAGGGAATAAACTATCCCACAAATAATGAATAAGGCGAGCAGAAACCAGATTATGACTCAAGGAAAGCATTACACCCTTCCCAGCAACAGAAGAATGCGTGCATTTTCCTTATGTCTATTTCGTTTGGCACTTTTCTCTTTGGGTTCAGTGGTCTAATTAAACCTCAAAAGTGCATCAGCCTGCTGAGCCTGAACTTTCTGAAAATACACCTGGTATCACACACTTGGCTTCCAACATTAGTATTTCGAGGGAAAATGTAAGGTATGTACTTCATTGAATTTAGCTTAGCGTCTGAACAGCAAGGTAAAGACTGTAGAACAAAGCCACCCAATGTGGCTCCCGGTTCCCGCCTTTCCCCGGCCTCTTCTACCATGCTTCTGAAGTACAGACTTCCTCCAAAACCAATCTCTAAGGTTCCTGGAGAACCTCTAAGAACATTAAATGAAAGAAAACTACTCTGTTAGATGTTAACAGACACTTTAATCAGAAAACATTTTTAGTGTTTTTCAATTAGTCAGTGGGGAGAATGGGAACATTTTCTCAATCCTGAACAGAGAATTTAAAATTATTTTTATAGCGTAAGGCTTTTAAATTTGAAAATATGTAAATCATGGCTTTCAGGCTCCTTTAAGAATTCTTGGCTCTGGAGTACCCAGAAAACCTCCGGAACCAATACTATTTATTTTTCATTCTTTTTCGGATACTTTTCAGGTTTCATGTTCTGTTCACAGTGGAAGTAACTGAGGTGGGAGTGGGCTCCAGCTCCAGGTTTGTGTATCTGCAAGGCGGTCCGAGTTGAAATCATAAAGTTAATACTTCTCTCCCTTTAAAAAACTGGAATGCTCAGATTAAGGTAAGCACACACTAGATTTAGGGCAAAGAAAGCTTACAAATAAGTCTATAATAAAGGTACAAGAAGCATATGCAATAAAGACAGAAAGCAGATGATACAGAAAGTAGGGCCTGGGAGGAGGTAGGGATGGGAGTTCTTATTCAGTGGGCACAGAGTTTCAGTTTGGGAAGACAGAGAGGGCGATGGAGATGGATGGTGGTGATAGGTGCACAACAAGGTGAATGTACTTAATGCCACTGAACTGTACACTTACAAACACTTAAAATAAATGTAAATATTATGTTATGTGTGTTTCATCACAATGCTGAAAAAATTAAAAAATATTGAAAATCTATTGAAAGGACTGGTAAATTTAGGGGGGGGGGGCGCGGGAGAGAAAACCAAGCACCATAAAAAGAATTTTCATTATAAAAATAGAGGGAAACCTAACTTTTGCATCTCTTCCAATAAATAAGGCTATTACTATCTATACTAATAAAAGGGTAATATGCCAATGAGACCAGATAGACCGGACATCTTCCAGATGTCCTTCTGGACAAAGCCGCAGTGGCTGCGAGGGCTGAGGGCAGGCAGCCACAATGGCCGGCAGTGGCGGCAGCAGCGGGGTGATGGGGGCGGCGCCTTCCCCTGATTGGCCCAGTCGCCTCCCACAGAGGGAGGCCAGACTGTGGCTTATGCCCGCTCCCCAGGGGGAGCAGGCCTAAGCCGTCAGTAGGATATCCCCTGAAGGCTCCTGGACTGTGAGAGGGGGCAGGCCAGGCTGAGGGACACCCCCCCCTGCCCCCCATACCGCGAATTTCCGTGCACCGGGCCTCTATAGTTAGGTATAAAAATGTATGAGATTACATTTGCGAGCAGTACAGAGTGAGTTTCACTGGGTCATAATTTCGATGCCTGATTTGTCACTTACCATCTATGTGGTCTGGGCAAGTTAAATGGCCTCCCTGGGCATGGATTTTCCCTCTGAACAATGGAATAATAATACCCCCTAAAGAAGTAGCTAGGATAAGCAAATGAGATGAAGACACATAAAGTGCCCACATTTAGAAGGTACTCAATAAACCATTATACTTCATTTTTAATTGAAACCTTTGCCAGGTTATTTCCAAAGTTTGGTAGCTATGCAAACTCCCTCTTGAGTATTTCTAAGCCTTACTACACTTTAACCGCCATAAAATAAAATGTATACTTTCCCTTATATTCCAGTACCTTTTGATGAGGGGTTGAGGAATGAGATAGTGTCTATAAGAGAGAGTGGTGGGTGGGGGTTAGGAGGGCTCTGTTATGATCAATGAACTGGAAAACCACTAAAAAGCAAAAAAAAAATTATGTGTTCACTGTTGATGACAGTCCCTTCCCACCAGCACCTTGCTAGAGTAAGACAAACCCTAAGCACACAGACCCTAGATTTGCGAAAAAGAAACAAATAAGTATATAGCAAAAGCATGGAAAGTGCATCCAAAAATACTCGGCCAGAAGGACTGCCAAGAGTCTGAATTAAACACATTTTTCCTTTAAGTATCAGACAACAAGCCCCTTGAGTGCTAATAAACCGCAGTGCTGACAAACACGATCATTCTGCATGGCGGACGTCACAGATTCTCTAAGTTTTTACAAACTTAATAGGAAGGAATGCTGGTCAGCAGCCAGGATTTAATTAAGGAACTAATTCTAGCACAGCCATGATTCCGAGGGGACTCTGAAAACCAGGTTCACCTGGAAACTTCAGATCACCCACACCCTCAAACGCCTCTACGCATGGAGTCTCACACGCATGAAGAGTTTGGGGAAGCATCGCTCAATGATTGATTCACACCCACTGTCCTGGCACACAAGAACTTGGAAACCACTCGGCTTACTTTTTATAACATTCTCCTCAAATTTACCTGTTTGAACACCTTGATGAAATGTTTTCATGACAATCCCCTTGTATTTCTCTGCTGCATTTGACCTCGGTCACTTACAACTACTATCTGACTTACCCATAAAAAATTCCCCAAAAGCTTCTCAGCTCTATCGGAAACAGTCATCTTCTACTAAATCAGATGTGTCACTTCTCTGCTCAAAACTCAGAGTAAATGCCAGAGTCCTCACAATGGAAAGCAAAATCCTGGGACATGTGCTCCACCCCATGTCACCTGTCCAAGCTCATATCAAATTTCTCTGCCTCTCACTTACTCAGCTCCAGCCACACAGGCCTCCTGGCTGCTTTCTGAGCATATCAGACACACACCTGCCTCAGGGCCTTTGCACTGATTACTCCCTCTGCCTGGACCACTTTCTCCCCCAGAAATCTTCACGGATGAGTCCCTCACCTCTTTCCAATCTTTACACAAATGCTGGCTTTTCAGTAGGGCTGACCCTAAACACCCTACTTAAAACTGTACTTTGCCCCCCACATCTCCACCCCCCTTATTCTGCTCTATTTCTTTTCATTTTTCACTTTCACTTATCACTCTGTAGCATCCCAAACAATGAATTTCTTTATAGTGGTTCTTACACGTGGCTGTCTTTCTCTGATAGACGGCAGGCTCTGCTAGCACATGGATCTTCATCTGTTTTGTTCATCAGAACAGCATGAGACGCAGTGGGTGCGCATAAAGATTTGCTGAATGGATGAATGAATGGAAACACTTTAAACCTACAATTCTCATGGAGAGACTATAATAGCACAGTCTTTAACAAACACAACAATAAGCTGGGGTCTAGATGCTAAAGCCAATTTGAATATATTTTTACTTCAAGAAACTGTTGCTCAAACAGCTGACAGCTTCCAAAAGCCATAAAAGCAAATCACTCATGAAAGGCCAACCATAGGGAAAACGTTAAAAGGAAAATGAGAAGATAAAGAATGACATTCTACGGATCAGGGAACATACGTCAAACTGGCGACAGTACACAAGACTGGACTGGCAGGGAAACTGTCTCTTCACCAGCATTAACTGGCCATGTG
>NW_005871368.1:177818-231161 GCF_000147115.1 Myotis lucifugus | reverse complement strand
GTCACTGTGACACGCACTGACCACCGGGGGCAGACGTTCAATGCAGGAGCTTCCCCCGGGCTCACGGCTGGCGAGCACAGCGGTGGTAGCGGGAGCCTCTCCTGCCTCCACAGCAGCACTAAGAATGTCCGACTGACGGCTTAGAGCGGGCCTAAGCTGTCAGTCGGACATCCCCCGAAGCTCCCAGACTGTGAGAGGGCACAGGCCGGGCTGAGGGATCCCCTCCCCACTCGGTGCACAAATTTCGTGCATCGGGCCTCTAGTGTTCTTATAAATGCTTCTGAGGCCGTGTTTTTGGGGGATCCAGGCCATCAGCTCCCTTTTGAGCAGGTTCACTAGTTTACTCTTGTGTGATTATTTCAAAATGTGGTCAAGAGGATGATGTCTCTGGATGGAGCACATTCTCTTGGCTCAGTGCAAATGCCTTGTCTTAAAGCCTTAAAGCCGAACATTTGGCAATCACCATTTTAGTGACACTTCACCTTCATGGAGTGTCACCCATGCTCAAAGTTAACAGGGGGAAAATGCAAATGCAAGATAGATAATAAAAAGCACGGGTACAGATGATGCCTTTTAAATAAAATTCTGCCCGTTACAAACTTATAAACGAAATTTAGTAACAGAGGCAGCCTCCAGGGACTGAATATCAGCACTGGAGAAAAAGCCATGTTGGAAAACATACAGATGTTTCTGGAAAGAAAAACAAACCAAAAACAAACAAACAAAAAACCAAACAAGCAAAGCCAAGCAATTAAGGGCTGTCTCTGAAAAGTCTCCATGACTGCACAGCATTCACAATGTTCATCTGTCCTGGCGACATACAGCAAGGATGCAGGCCACTGAGTGTGTCCCCTTGGTAAAGATGGCGTTACTCAAACTGACAGCATTCTAACAACAGTGTGCAATCATTAAATGCATTCCGCCCCAATTTATAAATAATTACATTAGTGCTAAAAACAAGTCCAACTAAAATACTGGAGGGCAATAAGTGTGTTTTTGAAACAGATTCCATCATCTGCTGAAAATTAAATACACCCTGATAGAAGAGGCAGAGTTCACAGGTTTAACTAGAAATTGGATAGTCAGACTCATTTCTGGCTGAGAGAGGCAGGAGAAAGATCTAGTTTTCAAGGCCTTTCACCATCTAATTTCTTAATCATGCAAGATGACTTTAACATATTTTAAACAGTGATGCCACATGCCAAAAGAAAAACGAATTAGAGCCCCCTATATACTCCTGGGTATAAGCTAGCACTCCAGTTTACAAACTCACTGTGAAATTACATCCTGTTCTCTGTTCCTTAGAGGCATGACTAGTCCCAACTGCACTGAAGCAGAAGAGAGGACTCAGGACTGCATGTTTGTAAAAGAAAGCAGGGAACAAATTCTTAGAAACGGCAAGTGGAATGATGGTTATCAGGGGCTGGGAGGAGGGGGTGTTGTTTTTTAACGGGTCTCGGATCTGCAGGATGGAAAAGTTCTGAGATCTGTTTCACAACAATGTAAATATATTTACCACTACTCAACTGTATCAAAAATGGGTAAGATGGTGAATTTTGTGTTTTCTTTAAACCACGATTTAAAAAAGAAAAGAAAGTAAGGAAGACTAAATCTCTAAGTAGCAGACTATGGAATAGAATCTTTCCTTCATGATACTATAAGCCAAGTGGGTTTATTGCCTGCACGTAACAAAAATATAAAGAGAAAATAAAACACTATAGACAGGCAGTACACATGCACTCGAATGTTCTTCTACGTGTGTTTATTCATTTCTGAGTGAGCCATTTGGGTCTTTATGTCTGATTTTCATTCATTTTTCAAAGAAGACATCTATTGATGGATGGTCCAATGGAAATTTTCAAAAGCATTTATTATATCTTTAACAGCTTCATTTTAACTCAATGTGCCTCCAAGCCTGTCAGGCAAAACTATGAAAAGCAGCGATAAAACAAGCTGTGTTTTTGCTGCTGAAATGCCCTGTGGCTGTTTCAGGGTATTAGGAACAGTGCAGCTTTCAGACCCTGGTGGTTTCAGTTTTTACTTTTTTTTTCTTTTTAAACATGAGACATAAATTGCGTTTCACCAACTCCCCAGCCACAGATTCTTTCTGTCTGACAGCTCTATCGAGACCAACTTGGAAAATCTATAAATATGAAGGTAAATATTCTTGAGAGATCTGAATATGTGTTAAGAAGGTATCAAGGCTAAGCGAAATAAGTCAGTCAGAGAAATATAAATATCACATGATCTCACTCATTTGTGGAATATAATGAACAACATAAACTGATGAACAAAAACAGATCCAGAGACAGAGAAGCATCGATCAGACCATCAAACCTCAGAGGGAAGGTAGGGGAGGGTGGGGGTAAGAGGGAGAGATCAACCAAAGGACTTGTATGCATGCATATAAGCCTAACCAATGGACACAGACACCAGGGGGGTGAGGGCATGAGCAGGGGACAGGGTGGGGGAGCAATGGGGGTATAAGGACACATATGTAATACCTTAATCGATAAAGAAATAAAAAATAAAAAAATAATTTAAAAAGAAGGTATCAATGCCTTTGACACACACACATCTAATACTGAGGTGAGAAACCTGACTTTGAGTTCACGGTAAAAAATCAGCAAGAGAGGAAGGACTAGCACGTCCCCTGCTGCCCCTAGACTTCATTTGGAACCCCCCACCCAGAAGTCAGCGTCGGTTCACAATGAAGAAGCTGGAAGAGTGCTGGGAAGACTGTTTACGCCCCAAATGGCCAATGAGGCAGGCAAGAGCCTCCACTTTAAGCAACATCGTATGGATAACCCAGTACCAGGAGCAGCACCGAAGAGTTAGAGAGCCAGTAACCAAGGTCAACAAATCAGTAATCAGTTGCATATAAAGATGAGTCCAATGATATTGTAAAAAAATTAAATATATATTCCTAGAAGTACTATTTTCAGTACTCATGGGAATGAGTGTAGGCCAGTGGTCGGCAAACCGCGGCTCGTGAGCCACATGCGGCTCTTTGGCCCCTTGAGTGTGGCTCTTCCACAAAACACCACGTGCGGGCACGCACGTACAGTGCAATTGAAACTTCATGGCCCATGCGCAGAAGTCGGTTTTCAGAAAGGAGATAGACGAAACACGTATACAAGACGAGTGTGGATGGGAGAGTTGGGAGGGGTCAACCTCAGCGAACGTACCTCAATCAGATTGAGGACGTTTTTAGCAAAGGCCAGTTTAGGAGTACCCTAATTAAGTTTATAACAATGTACCTACCTATATAGTTTAAGTTTAAAAAATTTGGCTCTCAAAAGAAATTTCAATCGTACTGTTGATATTTGGCTCTGTTGACTAATGAATTTGCCGACCACTGGTGTAGGCAAGAAATAATTTCTCCCATTTCAACATCAAATGCATGAACTCAGCACCCCTGGTACAGTAGACTAAATGTTTGTGTCGTCATGCCCACCCAACCCCCCAATGTGATGGTATTAGGAGGTGGAGCCTTTAGGAGGTGATTAGTTCATGAGGGTGGAGCCCTCGTGAATGGGATTAGTGCCCTTATAAGAGAGCCTCCCAAGACCTCTCTTGTCCTTTGTACCATGTGAGGACACTGGGCAGGTTCTCATCAGACACCAACTCTCCAGCACCTTGATCTCAGGCTTCCCAGCCTCCAGAACTGTGAGAAATACATTTCTGTCTAAGGCAGTCTGTTATAGCAGCCAGAACTAAGACCCCTGGGTGACTCTAACAAAACACATTTTACATTAGAAAAAAAATGTGGGAGAGCCTGTACCTATGTTACAGCGGGGCCTTGACTTACGAGTTTAATTCGTTCCGTGACAGAGCTCGGAACTCAAATTACTCGTATGTCAAATCAAGAAGTGAACGAGCGAGACATGTGATGCTGGGCTGATGTTGTGCCATTCACTGTGACATTCCCTGCGCCAACTAGCGGTGGGGTATCTGAAGCTGGCTCGTATCCCGAATTTTAGCTCACAACCTAAAGCAAAAAATCGGCCGAGAGACGGCTCGTATCTCGAAAAACTCGTTAGTCGGGACACTCGTAAGTCAAGGCCCCACTGTATTTGAAATCTGACCATCCAGGAAGAATACATGTGCTACTGTCATTCTGCAGAGAGGTAACTGCTGAAATATGGAGGTATTCATGAGAAGTAAGGGCCACCCAGATCTAGCAGGTAGGAGAATAAGAGCCAGCAAAGAAACTGTAACCTTAGAAAAATTTAACAACATTTAGGTCTTCACTTCCTGAGAATAGCACAAGGAGAGCAAACCATTCAGAGTGTGGTGGGCAGTTAGACAGACATGAACAGAGCAAGGACCATGGGCCAGGTACAGAAGGTCACCAGGATGGAAAGCTCTGGGTGCCTAGCAACAGACAATTGCAGGGTGGGACCTTGCCTCCAGGGTGACCTATCCACCCCTAGCATATCACTGACCTTTCCTCCCTAGAGATAACATCTAGGCCTCAGCTGTATTTCAGCTCCAGGCCCAGAAAAGCAGCAAAACCAGACAAGCAATGGCTGAAGACAAGGCTGACCTTGGGACCAGCTGCACTAAATAATGACCCCCTGCCCTGGTGCTGGCCAATCCATCTGTGGAGACTCCCATCCTGAAAAGACAACCCTGAACACTGCTGAATACTCTGTAGAGATCCTCCCCTGGGTCCCCCTAAAATCTCCACGCTTAAAACTCTTAGGAAAGAGGACCCAGCTGCTTTCCCTCCAGGGAGCACACCAAGCCTCCCCCATCCCCCTCCCCTCCCCCCAGTCCCCTCCCCTTCAGGGTCTCCCTTGTCTCCCTCCCCTTCCCCAGACTCCCAGGCCTGTCACCTTTCCCTCTCTCACTTCTGAGCCTCAAGGACCCTTCCTTTACCTCTATGACTTGTTTCCAAAGCCCATTTCTTATATAAATTACTTCTACCTCTGTGATTTGCCAAATAAATGTTCTCTTATAGTTTGAGTCTCGGCTTTGACTTCTTTCCCAGCTAAAACTCAAGTACTGAGGTTGCTGAACCCACAGGCCTAACACCTGGTGCCCTTCCCGCCACACCCAACGAAAGGGCAAAGACTGTGGATGCAATCACCTCCCAGCTCTAGCGCAGCCACGTGGTGGCTGATAATGGAGAGTTGTTCTATTGTTCCAGACAGTAGAAACAGGGCAGGGCTAGGGCTCAAAAGGCTAAGCAAACATCAAAAATTACAGGAAAGGAGATTTTTAGCTTAGAGAAAATGAATCTCCTAATATAAAAATATTCAACAGCCTAACAGCGTGTCTTGGAAAGAAATAAGCTGCCACCTCCAACAGAGTTTCGATGTAAGTTGGATAATAGAGAAGATGCCAGTGTTAGGAACAATGCTGCTCTCTCCTGCTTCGTTCATGGTGCTTTTTCTTCCCAAATCCTAGAGATTGGTTCTTCTGCTTTGCCTTCTAGTTCTTTTCTTACTTATGGGTGGGCCCATGGTTAGATTCGTTTTTTTCACGGTTCTAAAATATAATATGAGGCAGGATATTCGGTTTCTAGATAGGCAAAGTTCTCGGGTGCCATCAAATACTAAGATACCGGGACCCAGTGGGGGAACAGAAAGTCACTTGAAACAATATGGCTGGAGCAACTGCGCAGAATAAATGGATCTATGAACTAATGGCTATTGACATGCGCACGTGGGTTTGTGTGTACGTGCCCACAAATTAGTTTCACAGCAAAATTTGCCAGTGGCATGGTGATCTGTATCTCAAGGATTCATCTTGCAGGAGACAGCTGGCTTCTTACCCCAGCTGGTATGGGCTGTCAGTCCAGGTAGAAACACTGTGCTGATGCTTCACCCAGCAGCCAGGACCCAAATCTTTCCACACCTTCTTTCACACATACCCCCACCCAAATAAAACAATGTTACCATCACTATTTAAACGGCACTCAGAGAAATTTGCCACTTTTTTAGGGGAAAATATTCCACAAAGTTTAGTTAAATCTGTTTAAAATCTACAAGAGGTGACAGAATTGAAAATGCATGACATCAAAGAGACATCTGAAAAAAAACACATCTAAAGATAGAATTAGTTATAAAGGGAGTGAAGGAGGGGGAGGCCTGCAGTCTGGGATTTCCCAGAAACTGGATCCAATTTTGGCCGAGAAGAAAAGGAAAGGAGACTATCAAATGAATTGTTGTTAAAGAAAGAATAAATGTTTTCTATTGTTTCCAGCTTAAAGAAAAATGTACTGTGATTAATCATCGTCATTTTAAACACCAAAAAAAAAGTTGCTTTAAGTTTCTGGTATAAGGAACTCCTCAGGGCCTTTCATATTATGTCAAGTGCTTTGGGTGCTGACAAATACTGAGTCTAATGAGGTATCTTGAAATTCTACACTGCATAATGTTAGGTTGAATGCAACCTAACGCAACTATGCTTTCAACTTCATATTAAGCAGGTAAACATTATTCTTTAAAAGTATTTCATTGTCACAAAAAGAAAAATACCATATGTAGTGTATGATTATACTTACAAGGTATCCAGCATAGTCAGTCTCATAGAAACACAAAGCAGAATGGTGGCTGCCAGGGGCACAGGGGAGGGAGAAATGGAGGGTTGTACATGGGAACAGAGTTTCAGTTTTGCAAGATGGAAAAATTCTGGAGATTGCACAACAATGTGAATATACATAATAATACTGGACTTAAAAATGATGGTAAATTTTATGTTGCATATATTTTACCACAAATCAAAAAAAAAAAGTCTGTTATTATGAGAAAGACAGAAAATACCAAATATTGGTGAGGACATGAAGCAACTGAAACTGTTGGGAGAATAGGCTGGTACACTTTGGAAAACTGCCAGGCAGTTTCTAAGCTGAACCTATGCACAGACCCAACAATTCCATAAACATGCAACAGAAAGTGGTATACAAAGTCACCAAAAGACAAGGAACAGCCCAAAGTCAGAAACAATCCAAATGCCCACTATCAGTAAAATGAGTGAATAAACTGTGGTGTCCATTCCAGCAATGAGAATGAATGTACTATCGCCACAGTAACACTATGGATGAATCTCTGAAATATAACGCCAACTGAAAGAATTCACACACAAGAATAAACATTTGATTCCACTCGCCATGAAACCCATTTGCCATACAAATCTATGGTATTACAAGTCAGGATAGTAGTTGTCCTGGTGGTGGGGGTTGGGGGGCGGAGTGGTGACCAGGAGGGGTCACCAGCAGGAACTTTCAGGGGTTGAAAACCTTCTATTATTTGATCTGAGTAGTGAATACTGAGTGCGTTCACCATGTGATTTGGGCATACTCTGGTATGAGTTGTCCTAACTTGATAGAATTCAATTTTCATGACTCCTGAAATCAGACAAATACCTAGGACATAGAATACTCCTTCACTGAGGCTTCTGCAACATGAACATGGGGTAGTTCTGAATAGCAATCTGCTACACTGGCCCTTCACACTTGCTGCTTATGGGATCTATCATGGGGATCCACAAGAATGCTGATGCCGTCCTCTCTGTTACCCTAAAGTAGACAGCTTCTGCTTGCTGCTCCTTCCAGTCCCTGGAGTGTTGGGTCTGGAGGAGGAGGAGATGAAGACGACCTCCACAGCTGATGCTCTGTGGGTTTCTGCCAAGATCACCACAGGGAGAATGAGAACTAGACGGCGAAGGAGCTGCTCTTCCCTTGCCATGTCACAAAAATTCTATTTCCTGTTCATCATACCACTTGGGTAAGAGGAACTGTGAAAGGTGACCAAAAGGACAGAAGAACCACCCTCCAGAACTGACCTTCTACTGAAGTATATGTTTCTTGGCATCCAAAACTAATAAAAATCACACACTTCAAGGACTTCTGGTACAAACAGGATTAGTGTATCTTCCATTAACACACAAAAGGAAACCCCTTAACATAATGAGATTTCAAGATAGTGCTATTTAACTATTATGTCATAATAATTGCCACTGTGTAGCAAGTAATTATTATTCTTTTTCATTTTATTTTGGGAGTCTTCTTTATAAGTGATTTACCAATTAAGCTGAGAAATCTTCCTTCATTCCCAGTGGTTCATAACAGTGTCCTGAATTGCTTTAACGGTATCTACTTCACATCTACCCAATTTGACAAAGAAATTTCAATTACCTTGTTAATATCTAAAAAAAAAAAAAATAGGCATGGCCAATAAACAGATGCCTACCATAATAGTTAGGGAGGCAGCGAAGAGTCATGGAGGCCAATAGATAGTGAAAAGCAGAAACACAGCACCCCACAGACCCCCAGAATGAGGCTGTAGCTCCCCAGGGCCTTATGCTTCCGGGGTCTTTACCGGCCCAAAGGGGAAAAGGAAAGGAGTTTGGAAAGGAATGGTTGCCAAGGCAGAGGCTGTGGAAGATGCTCAGAAACATAGCAGGTTTGTCAACACATTTTGACCACAGAAAATAGAACAGTGAGTGCTTCATATTTTTTTCCCCAATGATGGTAAACAACTTTTTCCTTTTGAAGACATATAAAAGAGCTCTGTAAAGGCAACATATCAAAAAGTGCTCTTTCCAGAAAATGTCAAATCATGATTCCATCAACTATACAGACGAAACTGATGGATCGTGACTTTCAGCTTGATAACAATTTGCAGACAACTTGTAAATTAAATGTGAAAACTGAATACCAAGGTTACCCGCTACAAAATAAATCTTACATAAGAAGCAGCGGGAACTGTACTTTCCTTGTCCCTACTGCCAAAATACACAAACTGGATTAGGTGTGCCAAGATTTCCTCATGAAACGGGACTTCCTTCATGAAAGACAGGGCGATAAAGTATGAGAGCAAATTGAACATTTTCCCTCCCAAGCCACAAATTAAAACACAAGGAAAACCAAGAGCCACCTGGAAATGAGAAAACATCTTCAAAAGCAGCACTATACAAAAACTCACATTTATAAATAAAGTGAAAAACTGTTTTAACCCTTAAATCACAACAGACCTTACGAGCAAATGTTCCCAGTGCATTGAATATATTAACCCAGTAATACAACTCTGATTTATGTACAACTCTTTCTATTGTTGTTGTGAACCCTCACCCAAGGATATTTTTTCCATTGATTTTTAGAGAGAGTGTAAGGGAGGGTAGAGACAGAGAGAAACATCGATGTGAGAGAGACACTTAGATTGGTTGCCTCCCACACGCGCCCTGCTCAGGCCAGGGATAGAGCCTGCAACCGAGGTACATGCCCTTGACCAGAATCAAACCTGCAACCTACCCTTCAGTTCATGGGCCAACACTCTAACCACTAAGCCAAACTAGCTAGGCTATATACAATTAAAAGGAGTTTTTAGGGGTAAAATAGGCAGGTTTAGGAAATGTTAGGAATTAAGGGGTCCATGGAAAAAGCACAGGGCTACAGAGCTGCAGAAGGTACATTTCCATAGAATAAGGGAGCTGGGAGCTGCAGAAGGTATACATTTACAGAATAAAGGGAGGAATCCCCTCAGTCAGAGAGGGAAGAGGAAAAGCCCAAAGGGAATAGGAAAATAATAAGGGAGAAGCAGAGGAGAACCTCATGTACCTCATGTGAAGTTTGAGCTCTGAAGTTGCTATAGTGACCAAATCAGAGGGGATAGTGACCCATCAGAGGGGATGTCAGGGCACAAAGAACTGCAGCCTTTATAAACCGTGGGGGAAAAAGGGACTTAGTGGGACTCTCTCTCCCTCCCCATGTGGGAGTCTGTGCTTGTTTCTCAATAAGTTTCCACCTTTTACTATACCACCTTCTATCCGTGGTTTCATTCTTTGACTCCATCTGGACAGGACCCGGGAACCATCCTGCCCAGGGGAACACCACATGTTCCAATCCAATTTTCCCATTTCACAATTTTTTAGACATAGTTCAGTTGTGATGCACCTCAGAATGTACATTAGTTATAAACATAAAGATAACTGAATTCTGTTCTGGTTCTTGAGCATGTAATTGCTCTAAAGTTAACTTTCTTAGAAGCTTAAAAGAAACTGTTGACATTCAATAGGAAGACAAAATTATGGGGCTTTGCAAATCTATATAATAAAAGCCTAAGTGACTGTTAAGGTGGAACGACCAGAACGACTAGTTGCTATGATGCGCCCTGAACACCAGGGGGCAGACGCTCAATGCAGGAGCTGTCCCCTGGTGGTCAGTGCACTCCCACAGGGGGAACGCTGCTCAGCCAGAAGCTGGGCTCACAGCTGGCGAGCGCAGTGGCGGTGGCGGGAGCCTCTCCCGCCTCTACAGCAGCGCTAAAGAGCAGCGAGCAGGCGGGTGGTAAGAAGCGAGATGTCCTGGGCCTAAGCCAGCAGGCGGACATCCCCGCAAGGGGTCCCAGACTGTGAGAGGGTCCAGGCTGAGGGACACCCCCCACCCCCCTCCAGTGCACGAATTTTGTGCACCGGGCCTCTAGTATTCTCTGAATTATTCTACAAAGGGAGAGACTTTTTTATTCCCTCTAAAGACCGAATAAAGTGAACAGTGAATAATAAGAATCTAAATGTTTTACTTGTTTTTAGTAACAAAATAAATTACACATAGATTTGTTTGCAGACCTGTTTTTCTAGTCTCCTTTAAAAGTAAAAAATTAATATACAGACATGTACCAATCAGGAAAACCTAAAAGATGGCCTTCAAGAATTTTCCTTTAAAATGAAGCAAGCCATAAAGAACTGATAGACATGTACATCAAAATAAGTATTCAATATTTTCATGTGTTAGGAAGAGGCTAGAAAATATTTAATAGGCATAAGTTCAATATATTTCTTATTGATATAATAATGATGGAAGACTCAAATGGGAAAGAAAAAAGACTACCTTAAATAATCACATCTTCAAAGCCAGCAGGAAACTTAGCAAGAAAAAGAAAAAAAAATTATGAAGCAATGAATTTCTCATTATAAAGGCTATTTGCACCACATTTTAAATAAAATCTAGTTGCCTTTCTGATTCTACTATATACTAATGGAAACTGCAACAACAAACCTAAAATCTTTTATGAAATAATTGTATGGTAATTGTTTCCAATACCCATCCAAAAATCACCCTTCTCTCAAAGGTGTTAAAAAATATTGAGCCCTAGCTGGTTTGGCTCAGTGGATAGAGTGTTGGCCTGTGGACTGAAGGGTCCCGGGTCTGATTCCAGCAAGGGCATGTGCCTGGGTTGCAGGCTCAATCTCCAGAAGGGGGTGTGCTGTAGGCAGCCAATCGATGACTCTCATCATTGATGTTTCTCTCTCTCCCTCTCCCTTCCTCTCTAAAATCAATAAAAATATATTTTAAAAAAATATTGATCATCTTACTGATTATAAGCAACAAATGCTTTCTTTCCTCACAGATGGTTACAAATGAGATAAATATTGCTACTTCTGTAAAGCAATTCTGTGTGTGGCTGGCATTAATGTGTGTGGTATGTATGGTGTGTAAGTGTGTGCATGTTTCCAGTTGGTTGGGCTTGGCTGCCTCTTGTGCAAGATAGCTACTACAGAAAATGAAATTAAAATTTGTAAATTCCATAGTAGTACTAGAAATTCCTCAACTGAGCTGTGATCCTTGGATAATTTCCAAGCAACAGCCTCTACTCAGTTAGTGCCTTCTATGTTCCTCAAGAGTTTTCCTTCTGTTTCCAATAAAGAACACCTAAGCAACATCCCGGTCTTCTTACATGGTATTCACAGCAAACCACATTCAGCCAAGGAGCACTGACAACTGAGAAGAAAGACAGTGTAATACTTTGGCTGTGGCAAAGTAGGGTGGAGAGTGGTCCAAATCGAAGAGTTCAAGGACATATGGACTTGGGCCAGAGGCAGGCTGGCATTCGATCTGGGAGTCACTGCATGTCACCGAAGTTTCTGCACACTGGTAGTATTATTCATGAATTACCTCTTAGGTGTTGCTGTCTGCTACACACTATGCTTATGTACTTATATTGCTTACAAGACACCCATGTCAGATGGAAAGATACACAAAATAAAAGTGTGTGTGTGTGGAAATATCCCATGCAAATGGAAACAAGCAAACAAAGTTGGGGTAGCAATACTGATATCAGACAAAATAGACTTTAAAACAAAGATTGTAACGGGCCACAAAAAAAGGACACTTCATAATAATAAAAGCATCAGTCCAACAGAGGATCTAATTATAAACATTTATGCACCCAATGTAGAAGCACATAAACATATAAGGTAAATATAGATGGACATAAAGGGAGAGGTCCACAGTAATACAGTCATAGTAGGAGATTTTAACAACCCGTTTAAATCAATGAATGGGTACATCATCCATACAGAAAATCAACAAGGAAAACGGTGGCCTTAAATGACACATTATACCAGATAGATTTAAATGATATTTTTAGAACATTTCACCCTAAAGCTGCAGAATATTCATTCTTTCCAAGTACACAGGGAACATTTTCTAGGATAGACAAATGTTAGGCCAGAAAACAAATCTCAATAAATTTAAGAAGAATGAAATCATATCAAGCATCTTCTATGATCACAATGGTATACAACTAGAAATCAATTATAAGAAAAGTGAAAAACACACAAACACATGGAGGCTAAATAACATGCTACTAAACAATGAATTGGCTAACAATGAGATTAAGGAAGAACTCAAAAGATATCTATAGACAAATGAAAATGAAGACACAACGACCCCAAATCTATGAAACATGGCAAAGCCAGTTCTAACAGGGAAGACCACAGCAATAAATGTCTACCTCAAGAAACAAGAAAAGTCTCAACTGAACAATCCAACCTAAAGGAACTAGAAAAGCAACAAGCAAAACCCAAAGTGAATAGAAGGAAGGAAATATAAAGATCAGAGTAGAAATAAACTAAATAGCGACTAAAAAGAATACAGAAGACGAATAAAACCAAGAACTGGTTCTTTGAAAAAATAAATAAAATGGGTAAACCTTTAACCAGACTCATCAAAGAGAGAGAGAGAGAGAGAGAGAGAGAGAGAGAGAGAGAGAGAACCCAAATAAATAAATCAGAAATGAAAGAAGTCACAACCGATACCACAGAAATACCAGGGGCATTACAAGAAAATATGATAAACAAGTATAGGCCAATAAACTGGACAACCTAGAAGAAATGGATAAATTCCTAGAAACACACAATCTTCCAATATTAAATAAATAAATAAAAAACAGAAAATCTGAACAGACTGATAGCCACTAACAAAATTGAATCATTAATCAAAAAGTTCCCAACAAAGAAAAGTCCTGGACCAGATGGCTTCAGAGGTAAACTTCACCAAACAGTCAAAGAAGAATTAATATCCTTCTGGAACTATTCCAAAAAACTGAAGAAAGGAGAAGGCCCCAAGCTCATTCTACGAGGCCAGCAATACCCTGATACTAAAATTAGACAAAGGCATTACAAAATAAAGTTATAGGTCAATATCCCTGATGAACATCTTCAACAAAATATTAGCAAACCTAATTCAGAAATACATTAAAAAGGTTGTGTCAGGCACCATGATTAAGTGTGATTTATTCTTGGGATGCAAGGTATGTTCAATATCCACAAATCAATTAATGTGATATATCACCTAAACAAAATGAAGGATAGAAATCATATAACCATATCAATAGATTTAGAAAAAACACATTTGCACCCAGCCAGTGTGGCTCAGTGGTTGAGCATCGACCTATGAACCAGGAGGTCAGGGTTCAATTCCTGGTCAGGGCACATGCCTGGGTTGCAGGCTTGCTCCCTAGTGGGGGATGTGCAGGAGGCAGCCGATCCATGATTCTCTCTCATCATTGATGTTTCTATCTCTCCCTCTCCCTTCCTCTCTCTGAAGTTAATAAATAATATATTAAAAGTATATATTTTTAAAAAGCACTTGACAAAATCCAGCTTCCATTTATGATGAAAATTCTCATGAAAGTGGGAATTGAGGGAACTTACCTCAACTTAACAAAAGCCACATAAGGCAAACCCATAGCCAACATCATCCTTGACAGACAGACCATCTATAACCTCAAGAACATGCCACCGCCAAAGCCCTGAATGAAACAGTGGTGACTTTTGTTCTTAAACCAAAGCTGCTTAATTCTCAGGCCCTTTTATCAGACCCAGCCACCTCTAAGTGGAAGTGACACTTGGGTTCACGTGCTGACACGTAACTCAGGTCTGCTTTAGCCACCTGGACTCAAGAGCTTTCATAACTTAGCCCACTGGCCAAGGGCTGAGGAGGGTGTTTCTTGATGACTCTACAAGAGAGAAATGGGATCCCCAGTTTCAAGGCACTGGAACAGCCAGCCAAGAGGTGCCAGATGATCGAAAGAGAAGAGGGTCCTCTCTTCCGTGAGATCAGTGGTGACAGCTTGGCTTTCCCTGACTTTCCAGGCCAGCAGCACCGGAGAGTTTTGTCTGAACCAATCTGCTCCGGGCAGACTAACATAACAGAGCTTTAAACAATGTAAAAGGAGCCCTTGAGCCGTTGAGGATTCCGGTCACATTCCTCTTACACAACTCAAAGGGCTCCAAATCTTTGAATCACAGACAATGAGAGGCACCTGTGGTGGTCACCTGTCCTTTCCCAAACTGGAGGTGCTGCTTAGGGAGTAGATTCAGCTCCAGTTTGTATCCAGCTTCACAGGAGGCAGAGGCAATGGAGAGCTGACACTCAACTGCCCAATAACATCAGTGCTGCTGGCACAGGGCTTGGTTCTGGCAGCTCCATCAACCTGTGGGGACCAGGGGACTGACGCTTCCCTGCACTCACTTTGGCTTCCAGGAGCTGAGACTCGAGTGGCTTGTTTACCAAGAGGAAGCCCTACACTTACCCTCCGAGTTTCTGCACCCAAAGCTGTAATCTTGGGGATATTTTTAGCATCAGCCTTACAGGTTTTCCTTCTACTACTCTAGCAAGAACGTGTAACAAAAATAGGATGGAAAGAACACGTCTCTTTGCCTTCCAGCCAGTTGCTTCCCGAGCAGGAGTTGATTCTTTACAACGAGCTACCGATCACACATGCTCAAATGTCAGGCCTAATTTTATCTCTGCCTACATCGCATCTGTGGCCACTCAAATGCCACTTTAGGAGACAGGACCCATTTCGCCTAAATCTCCCAATAATATAACCCTTGAGTAAAATGAAATACGTGCTTGAAATGCGGTCCTTTAGAATCCGCTTGTTATTTATGAAATTTTAGCTGTGCTAACGGATGGCTTTGGCCCCATCGCAAACTGTCACTCAAAGGTGGGAAAGGAAGAAGTGAGGATGAGGTGAGCAGGGCTTGGAAGGCCCCAAAAGGAAGCTAAGTGCAGCTGTGCAAACAAGGGGCTGCTTGGGGTGCTACACCTGCCAGGCGATGGTTTCACATGTGGGGGGCAGGGCTCAGGCCCTGTGCAGATAGGGGGCAGCACCAGGAGCTTCAGGGGGTCCACTGTGGCTGCTAGAGGGCAGAGTCTGCCCCGTGGGAGCTGCGTGACCTTGGGTAAGTTCTTCAACGCCTCTGTGCCTTCATTTCTTCATCTACAAAATCAAGGATGATAAAAGCACCTACCTAGCAGGGTTCTCCTGGACATTAAACAGCAAGGTGCCATGCATAGGTGTTGTTCGTCAACCCTGTCATGGCTGTTCTTTTAGAAAGCAGAGGCCATTGGGGGCCCAGGGGACAGCTGGTCCCAGCCAAGGGGCAGGCCTCTCTTCTGAGAGGGAATGCAGAGTGCAGGAAGGAAATCATCATACAAACTACACCAAAAAAAGTTGAAGGTCCAGGGCGGGCGGGGGAGGGGGGGGCTGGACAAGAAATACAGAGCACAATCCCAGGTGTAGGACCGTATGGAGCAGGTAAGATACTGATTTTGCTGCCTTAGCTGAGTCAGCAGGAAGGAGCTGAGCCTGTGAGCGAGGGCCACACGCTAACCCGCCCCCACGCATGGGGCTACCATGTCTGCCCACAAAGTTCACTTCTCCGCAATTCATCCTCCTAAACGGGACCTTTTTCAAAATTCACACAAGTGGGCCAAAGAGCCCAGGCACCTTCCTGAGACAGGGCTGGACATAAATACTGTATGAGAGAACAGACTCCAGTCAAGCACTGACACAGGCAAGAATTCAATCGCAGCCGACAGTCTGCTTAATCCAACGGAAGCTGTCTCCTTGCACAGACACCCCGGGCCGTTACATAAGACCACATTTATTTTTAAGTTGAAAAGGGTTGGCTGTACGATCCGTAGGAGGGATAGGCCTGAATTATTGATGACAACTAGATGCTGAAAAACATAAAGTTCTAAGAGCTATTTCATTTGAGGATAATAATGATGATGTCTCAGACTTGAAACCGAAATCAGACTGACATTTCTTACTGCTCGTCTGCTGAACGGGAACTCAAAAACCATCAGTGAATTCTCCTAACTGTAGTGACTCAGACATTAAGAATGACCTTTACATCTTTGCTTCTCTCTCCGCCACGTCATGAGGTGCGGGAAGGAAAAGAGTGTATTCCTGAGGACTAACTTGGACCAGCGCCTGAGTTCATCTTGGTCTTCCCAAGCACAGCCTGCTGCTCCCAGAGCACAGTGTCCTTTCATATAAAGCCATGCATTCTCCCACTCGCTCCCTAAAACCTCCTGCGGATGGGCACAGGTAAGTAACTTGAATTGTGAAGTTCACGGGCTTAAATCAGGTAAGTGCCTGAATGAATAGCATTTCATCCTTAATTTGCCATCACTTGTTATCCTGCAACCGTCTGAAAAGGCCCAAGAGGCATGTGGAGGAGTCCCAGCGCCACGAACCCTTCATCCATCTGCTGCTCAGCCCTGCGCGATGGCTCGCTGGCTCAGGCGCTAGCTCAGAGCTTCCTCCTCCCCCCTCCCTGGGCCTTTTCCAGACCTCTCCCTCCAAATCTGCAAACCATCTGCTGCCTCCAATCTGAGTCCCCAGGAAAACAAAAAGTTTCTCTCGACAACACATAAACACAGTATGTAAAGGCGGTCTGCTTCTCGCCCTTCCCTAATCTGATCATTCTCGTCCCCAGAGGTGGCCGGGTCACCAGGGGAAGTGCCACCCTCTATTTGAGATTTCCTTTAAAAAATACTGCCGTCACATCCAACTACATAGGATTCCACCACAGGCCTTTTCTTTCTCTTTCTTTTTGGAGCTATCATTGTAAAATTAGAGAGCAAAATACCACTTAGCATTGTCCTTACATTATATGATTTGATTCTTCAGGTTTTTTTATGTGAAGAATAGAAAGTCACTAGCATTTATTGAGCACCTACTAGGTACATAATATACTAGTATTTTACCTTGTCTAAGTCTAATAGTACCCTGACAGGCAGGAATTTTGGGGGAAAATTTTTAATTATTATGAGGTCACGTCAGAGGCACTGGGATAAATTACTTACATGGCAGTGTTTTTAAGGAGTAACTAAATACTTTCTAGTGCCCATCAGAGTACCACATATAAAGTAGACTCCTGGGAAAATGTCCATTCCCTCTACTTTCTTACGGAGGAGAACTTACGTTATATAAGCGCCTCCATGTCATGCACTGAAGACAAAAGGGAGGGTTCAAATCAAGCCTATTAGCCTCCACCTGGCCCGGCCTGGCTGTATGCACACACAACACCACACAGGAGCTTACGAGTAGACCCAGTTCATTATACACACAAGACACTGCACCGGGCGAGGCTTGGGAACTTGGGAAGTCTTAGAGCAAAGAGATGAAGGAATTGTCAGAAGGTGACCCACCCCCATCCTAAATCCAGTCTGTGTTTAAGCTGTGATGACTTTCAAGGGAGTTTTGTCTGAAGTATATTCTTCTCTAAAAGTGAAATATCATGACCTCTGGTGGGCGGGGAGAGGCCGGCAAAGTATAAGCAGAGAGGAGGTCGGTCGGTTCTTTGCCTTGAACCTTCCGGATGCTGTGCTAGGTAACGTCTCCTCTATTTCTTTCTCTGAAGGATACTTCCCTTTTGTTTGCTGGAAAGATGCTAGACTCATGCTGAAGGGCAAGTATACAAAACCTGGGTGTGGAGGGGACTGTCGGGTATCACAGAGAGAGAAAATAAGTGCCCACAGCAGCCTAGTGTCCGGGCCTGCAAAATCTATTTCCGAGGGCGACCGTGACAAAGTACCAGAAATCGGGTGGTTTAAGAGCACAGAAATGTATTCTATCACAGTTCAGGAGGCCAGAAGTGTGAAATCAAGGCTGGTTCCTACTGGAGACTCTGAGAGAGGACCATCCCACACCTGTCCCTGAGTCCTGGTGGTGGCTGGCAGCCCTGGGTGCTCCTCGGCTCGCAGACCCGTCCCTTGGATCTCTGCCTCTGTCTTCCCGTGGCTTGCCCCCGTGTGCCCGGGTCTTCACGTGGCATTCTCCTCCCCGTGTGCCTCTTCTCATGAGGACGCGAGTCACGCTGGGTTAGGAACCCACCCTGCTCCAGTGTGATGTCATCTGTACTGACATGTTAATTACATCTGCAAACAGGGTCACATTTTCCAAACAGGGTCACATTTATAAGTCCCAGGGGCTAGGACTGCAACATGCCTTTGGAGGGAGGAGGCAACATTCAATCCTAACGGCCTATCTTCCTTAGGCTGTTTTCCCATGAAAAGTCCTGCCCATTCTTCCTCCTGCCCATTTTGTCTAATTATGTCTGTAATGCAGTCAGTAATAACAATGTAAATATATCAAGTAAGCTGGTCACGCCGGCTGAGAGAGAAGGCAGACAGAGCCCTGTGCTGGCCAAACTCGAGAGCAACCCAAGAATGAAGGTCAGCACACTCAGCTCTGTTCTGTGTCAAAATGTACTCTTGTTTCTTTAAAAAATTTTTACTCTTGTTTTTATGCAAATAATACTTGTTTGTTTTATTTCTTTTATAAATAATGCCCCCATCTTCCAAATCCTCCTACCTTAAAACAAACAAACAAAACAACCCTGGCACAACGGGGTGGATTAATTATTCCACTTAGTCACCTCCTTTCAAATGAAGAAAGCATTCCAAAATTTCTTCACACGCCATCAAAATTAGAACTAAAATGCTGGAAGAAATCTATTCGTCTCCATCTCTAATCTGTACGATTTGGAGAGCAAACACGAACCTTGGCAATTTAGCAAAGATCATCTTAAAAACGGTGCTTACATTGCATGCAAGGCAAACCCCATGACGGAAGTCCAGTCCTGCTCATCCACATTTACTTTTTAAACTACAGTTCTCTGGGGAGTTGAGGAAAACATTTCAAAGGCTCTTTAAAATTCCTCTAGAAAGAGGAGATTTTCAAAGTAGAAAAAAAGGTTACCTAGAAGAGCCACCACTTCACTAACACACACACACCCCTGACTAGCCACCTATCAATTTTCCTCACTCCCAACTGGCAGGAAAAGGTTCCGAGTGCTTATCATGGAACTAAAAGACACCAAGCATCTCAAAGGCCAAAATTCACTGCCCTAGCATGAAGGAAACAGGGGTAGGGGATGGAAGTGAGGGCTCAGATCTGCTGGTACTTGGGCAATGACATTCCTTTTGGTGAAAACCTGGGATTAACCCCACCTGACCACTTTGTAGCCATCTGACCTGGATAAGACATGGACCTTTTGGGGCTTCAGTTTTGTCATTTGTAAAACAAGGATCATACAACTTCCCTGGCAGGTGTGTTGTAAAGGTTAAGTCTAGCACATGTAGCCCTGGCTGGTGGCTCAGTGGTTAGAGTATCGGCCCACACATGGACGGGTCACAGGTTCGATTCACAGTCAAGGGCACATATCTGGGTTGCAGGTTCAATCCTCCACCCCGGTCAGGCACGTGTGGGAGGCAACCAATCAATGTGTCTCTCTCACATGGATGTTTCTCTCTTTCTCCCTCTAGCCTTTCCTCCCTTTCACTGTCTCAAAAAAAAATCAATGAAAAAAATATCCTCAGGTAAGAATTAACAAACCAAAAAAAAAAACCTATCACTTGCGAAAGGTTCACTGTAGGGCACCAGACCCTCAATGGAAATTCAATAACAGCATTGTTCCGGTAGCTGACTATTATTGTTTCTGCTGTAATTGTATCTGTCGTTGATGATATTAAGGAGTGTATCAGGCCAGTCTCCTGAACTTCCTCACTACCTGCCTCCCTGTCTTCCACAGCCTTCAAAATGGAGCCCATGCCCCACTCCCAGAACCCGGGCAATTTCTGGGAATGCCACTGCCTGCACTTCCCCTCCTCGGGTAACTGGAAGGACAGACTGATCCCCTGTCCCAGGGATGATTCTCACCCCCTTGAAAGAGGGACAGAGTTGGAAGTAGTATGAACTGAGATTCTTCTCAAAAGGGAAATTTCAAACAAAGTAAAACCTCAACAAACAATTCGAGTGTACTTCAAAGTACTATATTTCTTGAGAGACAAAGTCACTATTTGGGAGAACTCTACATTATGACCCATTTCACCCATAACCAGTTAAGTCACTGGTCTAACTGCAAAATGTTCGCAGGTACCAATTCTTCCTATTGTTTAAAATTTCTAGTTTTGCTACTTGTAACTGATATGCACTCCACCTCCAAATGTCAGATTAGAGCCTCCATGATACGAAACCTAAGAATTAATAAAATAGTAACTAAAAATTTCATTAAGAATAGGAATCTTAAAAAATTACTTTAGTTCAGATTCCTCAATGTAATGTGCTCTGGGTCCCTTTAAGCAGCTGTGCCTAGATGTGTGCACAGCTGTATCCTATATAATAAAAGTATGCAAATTGTCCCCTTGACTGGGAGGTCGTCCAGGAGTTCAACCAGGGGGCAGGGCCGGCCAAGGGAAGGGAGGGAGGCTCCAGCTGGCAGCCGGCAGCCACTAGTGACCCTACCAGTGCACGAATTTCATGCACTGGGCCTCTAGTGTACTGATGGTGATGTATGCTTTTTTTTTTTTTTTTTTTTGCTAATCCTCACTTGAGGATATTCTTCCATTCTTCCATTCTTAGAGAGAGTGGAAGGGAGGAGAGACAGACAAAGAGAGAGAAACATCGATGTGAGAGAGACCCATTGATAGGTTACCCCAACCAGGGCTGGGGATTGAGCCTGCAACCCAGGTACATGCTATTGACCAGAATCAAACCTGGTACCCTTCAGTCCACAGGCCAACACTCTATCCACTGAGCCAAACTGGCTAGGGCTGTATGCTTCATCTTGAATCGGAATTACTGATATTCAGACTTACTATAATCTATAGCTATAGTTCTTAGAAGGAGAAAGAGTTTAGCAGTGGAATTGGGGAAATGCCACTAACAGGGCAATTCCTGAGGAGGTACAGAGGTGACCTGCCTCCAAAATGAATGGACCCAGATCTAGGTCAAAGCTACTGCCACCCCAACAGCGGAAACCCTGGAAGGAAGGAACGAAGCACGCTGCACTGTGGAAATAACATTCACTTTCCATCTTTATTTTTCTGTACCACGGCAATAATTATCTTAAATTTAAGGCTACTATGGGAAAATAAATGACCTATTAAATGGAACAAAAAAGTAGATTATGAGGAGTATATATAAAGAATGGTCCCATTTGCATAAAAAACCAAATATAAAATGCATACAAATACAGAAAGCGATATGAAAGATGGTGTTAAACCAAGGCTTAATGGGATTGTTTCTGAAGACTAGAGCTATGGGTGATGAATATGTTTTTTCCTTTCTGCTTACTTCATTCTCTAAGTATGCTAAGTATGGCTTCATGAGGGAAAGAAATCAAGTGTGTGCACTGTTTGAACTAGGTTTGCCTGTTTTAGGTGAGGGACTGCCTATACAGGCTATGCTCCACACTACTTATCCACAATAGTGCTATCATCCAGTGTGTTCTGTCTTCCTTTTAACTTTTCACAGTATCTGTCATTCCTCACTCTGCCAAACAGGGCCACCCGATTCCCTTTCTTTCCCCTTGATCCTTTTTTAAGCATCTGTCCTTTGTCTTATCATGTCCCTGACCCTTCTGCTTCCTATAGCATCTCTCTAGCCCAGCTGTGCGAGAGAAATATAGTGAGACACAAATAAAATTTTTAGTAATAATATTTTTCAAAGTAAAAAAAAAACCCTGATGAGCCCTGGCCGGGTGGCTCAGTTGGTTGAGTGTTGGACACCAAAAGATTGCGGGTTCGATTTCCGGTCAGGGCATATACATAGGTTGTGGATTCGATCCCGGTCTGGGTGAGCATGGGAGGCAACCAATCAATGTTTCTCTCTCACATCAATGTCCCACCTCCCTCTCTTCCTCTCTCCTGCCCTCCTTTCCTATCTTTCTGAAATCAATGAACATATCCTCAGGTGAGGACTTTTTAAAAAGTCAAAACCCTGATTAAATTAATCTTAATATAGTATATTTAATCCAATATATTCAAATATTACTACTTTAACATTAAAATCAATATTTTTAAATGGAACTGTTTTGCTTTGGGGGCAGGGGGTTCTAGATCTGAAGTCGTGTGTATTTTACACTCACAGCACGTCTCAGTATAGACTGGCCACATCACAAGTACTCACTGGCAACATGCGGCTCGCTGGACTACACTGGCCGAGCCTGTCACCCTACCTTCTGTCTTTGTCCACCATCCTTCCCACATGATCATTCCATACCACCTATGTGGGGACAAGACTTGTCAATCTCCCCAAGTCATAGTTCTCAACTACTGGACCAACAATAGGCGTCCTTTAACTTGGTTCTCTAGGCCTAACATGCCCCAAATGAGCATCAGGAGAGCAGTGGTCTTGAAATCGACTCAATAACTAAATATTTACCGAATGCTCACTATATGACGAATGCAGACATGGCAGCTATTGTCCTCAAGGTCTTTACACAATCCTTTGGGAAAAGCCACGTAAACGAAGCGAAGTACAATTCAAGGAATGTATGTGCTCAAGGAATGTTGTATGTGTTCTGCAACCACAGGGGGAGGAACAGCTTTGATGAATTCTGTGGGTTTCAGAGCCCAGGAAACCCACAGAGACGAGTCTGTCTGAGGAAGGTCCAAGGCCAGGGGAAGACTGTGCCAAGGCTGAGACATGTGAACTTGCACATAACATGCAAAAAGGAGGAGGAAGGGAATTAGGCAGGAAGTCAGACTAACGTCAAATTGTAAAAGATCTATGCCCTGCTAAGTAATTTGAACTATATCCTGTGGGAAATGAACAATCACTGAGAGGTGTATTGTAAGAGCATAACATTATCAGATTTGGGATTTAGGAACTCTGGCAGAGAATATGGTAATAGGGGAGAAAAAGGGCAAATAAAAACATAAGGAAAACAGGCCTCATCACTTCCAGTTAGCTGCTCTAAAGAACTAAACAGAGGTCACTGTTAGGTCTGATCAAATAATTGAATCGATACCCCCTCCCCTGGGAATGACCTTTAGGCCCCTTCACAACAGACATTCTACTTGCTAAGACCCTTATCTCTCCCCTCCGGACTTTCCCAGAATCCGGACGGGCACAGAGAATTCTCTGCCCAGAAAAAGCCCGCCTAGAATCCTTTAAAAACCTCTGACACCCCATCTTTGGGTGCTGGTGCCATTTGGGGGTTCAGCCCACTGGTATCCAGATGACCTAATCCTATATAATAAAAGGGTAATATGGAAATCAACTGAACGCAGAACGACCGGTTGCTATGACGTGCACTGACCACCAGGGGACAGATGCTCAGTGCAGGAGCTGCCCCCTGGTGGTCAGTGTGCTCCCACAGGGGGAGCGCCGCTTAGCCAGGCGAGCACAGGGGCAGTAGCAGAAGCCTCTCCCACCTCCAAGGCAGTGCTAAGGAGAAGCGAGCCAAGCCATAAGGAGCAGCGAGCAGACAGTCCGTAAGGAGCGAGGGCTGACTGCCGGCTATCCCCTGAGGGGTCACAGACTGCAAGAGGTCACAGGCCGGGCTGAGGGACCCCTGCCCCCACAACCAGTCCACGAATTTTCGTGCACCGGGCCTCTAGGAAATTTATAATCCCTATCACTTTGGCCTCGTGCGTTCCTCCTTTGGTGACCCTAACAGTCACCAGCAACAGAGATAATAAATGAGAGGAAATAGATGTGAGAGAGACTTATTTAGCAGGAGGGGCACTGGGAGCTGGTGTAGCCTTGAAGAAAAGAGGATACAGATCAGACAGCGGTGTTAATTCAGTTGTTTGTCTAGTGTGGAAATCTCTGAGATGTGAGGCCTGTGGGGTGAGAGCATGTGACAGGCCAGAACCCAGGAACTCCCCACTGTGGGGCATTTAGGGAAGCAGTCAGTCAATGAGATGGAGAAGACGTCAACGGCCAGGAGATGGACCCCATGGACCCAGGACAAGAGACGTGTTTCAGTGGAAAAAGAAATTACTTTCAACACGAATTAGTTCTATAAATTCTATCCATAACATGATCTGTGTGAGGTATTCAAATTCAATTTTTACAAGATTTGTAAAATTCCTACCCTGTTTCAAAAATCATTAATTTTATATTAGCCAAAACTGCCTTTTGAGAAAAAAGTCAATGTTTATATAAGTAAAAACCCTACACCTTTGCTTTTTGCCAGCTTTCTAAGCTGTTGAGCCACAATTTATAAACTAAGAATTAAGCTATAAAATAAAACCAATGAAACAATATGTTAGTTATACGAAGGATGACTAGACTCTGCCCATCTTTTGCAAAGTTTGATTCTCCACCATTAGCCAGCGAGTGACTCGGTTAGTTTAATCACAGCTGCTCTGAGATTTGCACTGTTTCTTCACCCTCTTCCTCGCCTTAAGTAAAAGAACTAGAGTGGGTCAAGCAATTGTCCCTTCCCCACATTTGTAAGAATACAGGCAGTCCTCACATTGCACGATTGATATGTACCAATTTCAGGTACCATGGTTTGGTTAAATATCACCAGTCTCCCAACAACACAATTCAAGTGATAGTATACTTAACCCTTTCTACACCATAAGCGTCTATAGACCAAGTGGGATGGTTTCCGTTTTGGACGCGTGGCAGTTAACTGGTTAATCGGAAACTGGGAATAACTATGTAAAGCATAGTCTCATTAGTCTACACATCAGTGTAAAGAATGTACATCATCTCAAAAAGCCTTTTATAATCTATAACTATTTAAAAATAAAAATAAATTTTTTGCCCACCTGGTCCTTAGATAAAAATCATAAAAGAAAAACTCCTGGTGAATATGGGTGAAAACAAGATCCTTCAATTCAACAGCTAGGAAGTCCTATCCCATCAACTGTAATGCCGTTGGCTTCAATGATCAAGTCCAGCAGAGTAGGAGAAGCTTCTGGAAGGAGGCGTGGGTCCTACTAGTCGCATATCAAAAGGAATCTATGGGTGGAGGTAAGAGATGGGAAGCTTATATCTTGTTTTCACCAGACCTGCAGCGACTTTCAGCAGCCTTGCTAATAATCACAGCATTCCCCCAAGTCAACACAGGAGTTATCTAAATACCAAGGGAAAAGGAGACTCCCGATTAAATCCAGACCACCACTGTGGTCAAATAACTCATGAACTCCGACGGAGGGAACTTTCTAATTAAAGGGGCATTCATTAGCTCTGACGGTCTTCAATCTGCTAGTCAGAGACACCCCGGATTCTTTGAATTTTTATTAATCTGCTGTTTTTCAGTGTCTGCCTTCTAGCTCTTAGCCTTTAAAGTCCCTCCTAACCCTGAGATTCTAGAGAATTTCACTCCTTTCACACACACAGATGTTATCAATTTGGACTAAATTCAATTATCCAAATTACTGAGATATCTCTGTCTATACAAATAAACAATTTTTTTAAAAATATATTTTATTGATTTTTTACAGAGAGGAAGGGAGAGGGATAGAGAGTTAGAAACATCGGTGAGAGAGAAACATCGATCAGCTGCCTCCTGCACACGCCCCACTGGGGATGTGCCCGCAACCAAGGTACATGCCCTTGACTGGAATCGAACCTGGGACCCTTGAGTCCACAGGATGATGCTCTATTCATTGAGCCAAACCAGTTAGGGCTGAATTTTTTTATATTAAGCATTTCAGAAAATGAAATGAGAATTATACAAGATCTATTTACTGAAGCTGAGGGAGCAAGTTCAGAATATGATTTTCTTTAAAGGTTCCAACTGGTAACAGCATTGTTCATAGTCTAGTTTCCCCAAATTGGAATTAACATAATGGGGACTAAGTCCATACCATATAAATCTTTTTTTTTTAATTGTTCTTGAATTCAGAGAGGAAGGAAGAGGGTGAGAGAGATAGAAACAGCAATGATAAGAGAGAATCATTTATTGGCTGCCTCCTACACACCCCACACTGGGGACTGAGCCCGCAACCTGGGCACGTGCCCTGACTGGGAATAGAACCGTGACCTCTGGTTCATAGGTGGACACTCAACCACTGAGCAACACTGGCTGGGCCATATAAACCTTTTTGTAGGTTACTCAACCCCTCCCCACAAGCCCACCATAAAAACCCAATCAAAGTAAAATTTCATTGAAGTATAATTTAAATCTTATAAAATCCAGCCATTATAAGGGTTCAATTCAATGATTTTTAGTAAATTCATAAGGTTGTGCAAACATCACCACAATGCAGCTCTAAAACATTTCCTTCTACCCTAAATGCTCCTCAAGCCCATTTGCAGTCAATTCCTGCTCCCATTCTTAGACAACCATCTGCTTCCTGCCTCTTTAAACTTCCACTCTTCCCATGAACGGAAGCGATAGGTAGACATTTGTACCTGGCTTCTTTCACTTTGCATAATGTTTGTGTGCCTGTCCCATTGAGGTAAGTTTTCTTGATACTCCCTTTAGGATTGAAAAGAGCCTGCTACCCAGAGAGCACACCCAAAGGAAATTTAAAAACTCCATGGGGGCCAACTGGTCACCGCCAGACTCTGAGCAGACTACCCCTCTGCTCAATTCTCGTCTCAGGAACTACCACACCAGGGTCTGCCCAATACCTCTTCTCTCATTCATCCAAATGGGCTTATTTCACACCCTTTAACTCTCCATCACCCCTGATTTCAAAACACCCACAGCTGCAGCTCAGACTCCTCCCGCCTCTACCCCAGTCCTGAGGGCTTACTATTCACCAGGCTACCTCCCACTCATTCTCTCTGAGAAGAGAACCTCCCATATCTGAGAACGGATTGTGACCATCTTTGCTCTAATGAGATCATGAAGTTCCTCCTTACTCTTCATCTTCCTTTTCTCTTATCTGTCCCGAGAACCATTATCACAGAGAAAATAGACAGTGCTTGCTGAGCATGCCCAGAAAGATGAGGCTTGGCAAACTAGATTTGCCCGTGGTTGGGAAGAAGTGGGACAGGGAAAGCCAAAGTGATCATCTGTGGCCCCTCGACTGCAGTGGTTAAAAAAAGGTGTGGCCCTGGCTGGTGTGGCTCCACTGGTTGGGCATCATCCCCAGCACCCACAGTTTGCTGGTTCCATTTCCAAGTTGTGGGCTTGATCCCCAGGAGGGGACCTGCAGGAGGCATCCGATCAGTGTTTCTCGCATCAATGTTTCTCTCCCCGCCCCCTTCTTTTTTCTCTAAAAAGCTATTCTTTTTAAAAAATGTGTGTGTTGTGCAGGTGGGAGGGGGACTTGCAGCAACTTGGCAGAACGGAGGAATGCAGGTGAGACACAAATCCGTTCGCTGAGATAGACAAAAGGACAAGCATAGTATGGTACTTGGTTCTCACGGGGGAGGATATAGAAGCGCAGAAATGAATCTCTAAGTTTACTCGCCCTGTCATTCTGGAGGTTTGATTGGGGCTTTCCATCACAGTCAGTAATAGCTAACTGGTGGAACCCTGCTTTTGTGGCTGCTGAACCCAAAGCATGGCAAGTTCCTTTCTGCTTCCTGCTTCTTGGCAGAGGAGTTGCGGAGGGGTACAGAGAGGGTCGGCATGTAGGGTCAAAACTGAGGAGTGTCTACGGATATGCCTTAAAAGGACTCGGGCTTCCTTAGAGAAAACAGCCAGGCCATCTGTTTTGTTTGTGAAATCGGGTCACCCTAATTAACCAGATTGTTCTGGGCAACCTCCCCACCCTCGCCCGCTTTTGCTCAGAGGACAGTTTTCAGTTTCTGCTTTTTAAAGAGGTCAAGCCATGTGCCGCTGAGCACATGTGCACTTAAATAAATAAACAATAAAAACATGTGCTCCTTAAGGCAGGCAGGTTAAGTATGCCTCTGTGTGTTTTCAACGTACCATCATTTCTTGGCTTGTTTTTTCTCCCTGAAAAAGTCCACCAAAGGTTTATACAATCATGTTAATTTATTTTGTCGAAAGGCCTCTTCTTCAGGCATCAGCCCCTGGAAAGATTAAATGATACATTATCCTCTAGAAAACGCTAAGCCTTTAAAAATCCACGTCCCTGGAATGTACTGGAAATATGGAAAAGTAAACAAACGCCAAGTTTCTAAGTCACTGCCAGGAAAATGCTAAATGAGAGAAGAAAATGAGCCACACATTTTTAACGTGGCTTAGAAAACCGACACCTCCACATACGTGGTGACCTCAGGCTTCTCACATTCGCCAGCAACACCGCACAATGGAAGCTCTGTTTGCTTTAATGGAGCCCGTCTGACTTCTCCCAGAAGCAAGCTCCTCCATCTCTTCACCTCGAGAAGCGTCAGAAGGCAATGGATGATGAAAGTGGCCCGGACCAGAGAGAACCCTGTAAGCCCAACAGAGAGGAAATGCAGGGGGAAGGTCAGGAGCTGGTCACAGCACCTCCTCCGGCTCCCTCCAGAAGGAGTTTCTCAACCTTGGCACTGCGGGCATTTTGAGTAGATAATTCTTTGTTGGGGGCGGGGGGGGGGGGGGCGCGCGCATGTCCTGTGTATTGTAAGATGATTAGCAGCATCCCTGGTCTGTATGCACTAGATGCAACCAAAACCGTCTTAGACACTGCCAAAGGGCCCCCAGTTACCAATCGTTAATCTAGATCAGGGGTGGGGAACCTTTTTTCTGCCAAGGGCCATTTGGATATTTATAACATCACTAGAGGCCCAGTGCACGAAATTCTTGCATGGGGGTGTGTGTCCCTCAGCCCAGTCTGCACCCTCTCCAATCTGGGACCCCTCGAGGGATGTCCGACTGCCCGTTTAGGCCCGATCCCGGTGGGTAAACCACTCGCCTGCCTGCCAGCTTGATTGCCCCTAACTGCCCTCCCCTGCAGGCCTGGTCACCCCCAACTGCCCTCCCCTGCTGGCCTGATTGCCCACAACTGCCCTCCCCTGCCGGCCATCTTTGACTACATCGGGGTGGCCATCTTGTGTGTTGGAGTGATGGTCAATTTGCATATTACCTCTTTATTATATAGGATTTGTGGGCCATACAAAATTATCAACTTAAAAATTAGTCTGCTATACTTGGTCAAACATTTAATTAACTCACCCCCAATGCCTTGGCAGGGCCAGACCAAATGATTTCTCAGGCCCTATATGGCCCAAGGGCCGGGTGTTCCCCACCCCTGGTCTTGGGCGCCACATCAGGAGTTAATTAAATGTTTGACCAAATATAGCAGGCTAATTTTTAAGCTGATAATTGTGTATGGCCCTCAAATGACATTATAAATATCCAAATGGTCCTTGACAGAAAAAAGGGTTCCCCACCCCTGATCTAGACCAACTATAGAACTTCAGGTTGGAGAAACCCAGGAGGTTATCTAGACCAAGGCCCTATCATTTAGGAGAAGTTAATGGAGTCCCTTAAAGGGCAACTCTCCAAGGTTACTGAGCCCATAGTTCCTGGCAGCACAGAAACCAGAGGCCATGGCACAGTGCACTGACCAGGACAACATTTTGTGGAAAAGTTGTTGTTTTTTTCCCAAAGAAATGACTGAATTTTAAGACCATCATAAATATTCAAAAACCACTATTTGGTTAGCAAAGTAGTGTTGATAATGCCGTTCTATCTTTATTTAAAAAGAAAAAAGTACAGAGGGAGCAAGGAAGAGTGGCTCCCCTGGGACACATGTCCCCCAGTGCAGAGATGGCAGATCCGATGAGGCCAATGGCAGAGTTCAAAAGTTTACATTTACAGACTACATTTTGTATATGTTCATAAACTTATTACTCATGTAATAAAAATTTCCTCCTGGATACCAACCCACTCAAAAATAATTTAATGCACACACATCCTGGGTGCTCTATGAAGAAGGGATCCGAGTATCTGGCCATCTCCCTTCACTGCCATTCAAAGAACAGCCTATTAAAAATAAGACAGTGATGTGGTTTGGACAATGACTACCAATCCTGGAGAGACACAGGGTCCATGCGTTCCCAGTGACTGCCGAGTGACTTACAGGAAAGCCTCACGTCATCACCTAAACCAGGAAGAAAGCGTGAACTGCTCTCCCGGTACTCCAGGCACTTGCTAACTAAAGAGCTACTCCCTCTTTGTCTTAATGAATATCTTAACCTAGAAACAGTGCTGTTGGGAAAGGATATGGTCAAAATCTCACTTTAGTGACATTCTTGGCATACTATGGGGACCAAGTGGGAGTTTATCAACAAATCCTGAAAAGATTACATCAGGGAACCTTGATGACTATTCAAAGATGAGATCAGAACAAAAGAGGAAATTTTCAATGCTCCTGTAGCATTTTAGTCCCAACCGATTAGCACTCTATACTTGAAGCAGCAGTAGTCTGGGAAGGAGACAACAAGAAAAACATGTAAACAAAGAACAATTTAAAAAGAATAAAGAGCAGGATCAATGCACTGGTTATTAAAATAGCAATGATTTTACTTTTGGTTATTTATTTTCTTAAACTCTCAAATGTAATTAAAGACATTTCTTGCTAAGAGAAGGAAGGAAGGAAGGAAGGAAGGAAGGAAGGAAGGAAGGAAGGAAGGAAGGAAAGAAGGAAGGAAGGAAGGAAGGGCCTTCTATGTAGAGTTCTTAAAATTTGTGAATTCAGGTTTCCAAGTTGATTGCTGGAAGTTAAGACTTTAATGTAGTTCTGAGCCCAGACAACATCCTTATTAATATTTTTCCTTCTTTAGCAATCATGCTGCCACCCAGGAGCATAACTCTATACACAATGCTCAAGCGTCACAAGTCCTCTGTAGAACAGGAAGGGAAAGAAATCATTTGAACGCATAATGTCCAAGTCCTCCAGTCAGTGGGCAGCCTCTACATTTCCATACACTTCACCTGCTGGGATCCATCTTTCAGAAGGAGCCAGCCAGAGCATGCTTTTATGCCTCTTGGCTGGTAACTGTTTTATTCTCAGAGTATGACAGAAATAGTATAAAGAGAAAAGGTTGCCTTTAGCAAAGGTCAATATTAATAGGGTCTCCTACACCAAGAAAACAGACACCAACATTTTATAACACTGTTCAACCATGCATGGTAGCACTTCTTTTCCTTCTTTTTACTTTCTTTGGGCTCAGTTGTTGTTGTTTTTAAGACACAAATGGGTATTACTTTCTTACTCAGAATTAAAATAAGTTAATGTGTTGTTGTTGTTTTTTAATTAAAAATATCATCAGTATTATCTGAGGTTGTGAATTGTGGCGGCTGGAACGCCGAGGTCTACTCCCTGCACTCCCAACCAAACCTCTGCTTTCCCATTCCACCCTCCAGCCAGATGGCATCCGCACAGGACGCCTCTGCATTTGGCAACCCACTCCGCTTACAAGGTGCTAGTCTTATTGAGCACAAAGTCTGAAACCTCTTACATGGACACCCAGCTTATATATGAGCGAATTAATTCCTAAAGCCGGCTCCCTAGCTCCTTTATATTTCAGCAATATTGCGAGAAATATAGCAGGTAAAACTCACCTCATTTAAAGCCCCACATTATTGTACCAACCATGGTGCTGAAAAGACAGAATACTCCTTTATGATGTGCTAAGCTCCTGCCAGACACGAACTGTGTTTAACTTCTCTGTACAGTGCTTAGTTCCCGTAACCAGAGAATGAATAAACGGCTGACGAAGAAAAGACTGCATGAAAAGGTCAACAGCAAGAGCACAGATAAAGACAAAACAAGGAGTTTGCTGCATTCCTGGGAACGGCGGGCAGAACTAACTCCAAATAATTGAAAACCACGGGTAAACCAAAAAGAATTAAGCTGATTGTTGCATCCTGACCGAATCTTTCATACAAGCTGATGACACAAAGCAAAGAAACCAGGACGTGCAGCGCCATAAGAGGTTATTTCTACCGCTTTGGGATTTTTGTTTCCTATGCTGGTCAGTCAAATCTGACAAATATTTCCTGAGCCCCCACCTCTGTGCAGGTATTCGACCACCCCAAGGCAGTCCCATACTGCAGTCCCCAAACATGAGTCAGTTTCTTCACATTCCCTTGGTAAGATGGGGGTAACTAAGCCTCCTTCAAAACACCAACATCAGGGCTAAAAATGAAAGTATATACAAAGAGCCTGGTATCTGACAGGTACTCAGAAATGTAGGGTACATTCAAGGCCACCATGTCACACAGCTCTGGGTCCGGGGGGCATTCCTATCACAGACCTGCATAGCCTTCCACGAAAATCCTGGACACCTCTTCTCTTAACTTCCTGTTTTGTGGTTCATTTTCCACCTCTCTGCCCGGTCTCATCAGAAATGTCAAGGTCAAATACAAATGCATAGGACGATGGCAAACAAGATACAGGATTACGGGTAACTTAGAAAGGAATGGACTTCTGATGGAAATCTACTTCTGTGTTATAGAGCAGTGATGGCGAACCTTTTGAGCTCGGCGTGACAGCATTTTGAAAAACCCTAACTTAACTCTGGTGCCGTGTCACATAAAGAAATTTTTTGATATTTGCAACCATAGTAAAACAAAGATTTATATTTTTGATATTTATTTTATATATTTAAATGCCATTTAACAAAGACAAATCAACCAAAAAAATGAGTTCGCGTGTCACCTCTGACACGCGTGTCATAGGTTCGCCATCACTGTTATAGAGAAAGACAAGCAATTCATTCAAGATCTATCTTTAACACCTGGATACCACTGACAACTTCAAAGAAACAGAAAACATGCAATACTCTCATTCCTCTTGGAGGAAGGATTTCCACATATCCTGTTGAGAATTTGATGAAAGAGAGAGAGGCCTCCTTCCCCCAAATATATACACATATCCGAGTTTTGCTTACATTTCAAGACAGTCCATAAACACACATCCCTATCCTAAGCCCCTGCCCCGCAGCAGTAGTAAAAGAGAACCAGGCAGACCTTATGTTTCAAATGGGGAACAAGCTGACTTTTAAAAATTGCTGTACATACAGCTGGCTACAGTCCCAATAATTCTCTCTCCCTCGGTTGTGTCGAAATTCCAAAGAACAAATAGCACGCAGGAAGCCTGGGAAGTTTGTGAAATCAGTCTCCAATCCAAAAATGCCTGCTGCTTCACCAAATAATTAAGCCATTACTTCATCTCTATCACACACCTGCAACCTAACTGCTTCACAAAACCACACTCACAGATGGCTCTGAGATGTGTAAGCGCACACAATTAAAGCTCACTGGCGGCTAAGTTATTTGGACAAGGTTTTAGAATTACGGAAATGCTGCCCAAGGCAAACACATCATCTAATTAGCTCCAATTGATTAGCTGAGCTGCACTCTGCAGTGGAGCCATGGAGAGTTCCCGACATCCTGTCTTGGGGCGGGACGGGGGTGGGGGGTGGGGTGAGGGCGAGAGGTGAGGGGAGTTGGGGGGCTGTTGCATCCACCTGGAGGGCAGGCAGACTATATTCTAAACAATAAACAAAGCACAAGGCCCCACATTCTAACTTGAAGAGTAGTCTGTCTATGTGAAGGTGACAATGAATATGCATTTGCTATCATTTAAAGATCAAAACTTTTATTTGTGGAATCTAATGAACAAAATGAACTGACCAACAAAATAAGACCCGAAGCATGGAAGCATGGAACAGGCTGACATACCTCGAGGTGGGGTTGGAGGGACGAGAAGAGATAAACCAAAAACTTACATACTTATATGCATAGCCCATGGACATACATGGGCAATAGGGTAGTGAAGACCTGGGATGGGGCATGTGAGTAGGGACTGGGAGGAGGGGGCTTACGGAGGGGAAAATGGGAGATATCTGTAATACTAACAACAATAAGGATATACTTAAAAAATAAGTGAAGGATAAAAAATAAAGATCAAAACCAATAATAAACATAAGCCACTTTATATTTATGAAATGCTTTATTACAAGCACTTTAACATAGCTCAGAATCTCAGAAGGAAAGGCATTTACCATGTCCGATCCACTCATTCATTAGCAAATGCTTTTTGAACACTGGTTATGCTGGGTGTGGGGGAGGGTAAAGGGCGTGGTCCTGTCTTCCAGTGGTCAGGGGAGCACAGGAGAAGAATGACAAGTCTGCCTTGGGAAGGGGGGTTTACAAGGGAAGGAATGCAGAATGATTCTTAGGCAGATAGTAATTTGGTGCAGAGAAGTGGAATAGGAAGAGACTGGGGAAATAGCAATTCAAGGAAGAAATACTGTGTGCAAATACAAATGCAGAGGTGAGAATGGGCTTTGTTCTGGTAGCTAGGTGTGCTGGGCCTGAGGAGCCTGGACAAGGGGAGGGAGTGTTGCGGGATGAGGCTGGAGAAGTAGATGGGCCACATCAAGGAAGGTCTTTTCCTGCAGTGGATATGGGGGTTTATCAATAAGGAAGCTGAAGAAACAGATCAGCTAGAGCTTCTAAAAACTCACTGCCCCTCGGTTCCCATCCTCAAAGACGCGGATTCGATTACCCTGGTGTGTGATCTGGGCATCTGGACCGTTTCTAAAAGTTCCCCAGGTGAGCCTAATGCGCAGTTGGTGCGGGAAAGCACTGGGCTAGAGGATAAGCAGCCACCGAAGGTCATCCAAGTTCAGGGCTCTTTCTTGGGCTTTGAACTGCAGCAATTATTTCCCTTTAATTTCATATATCGATTTTAAGAATGCAAAAAAAAGCGGGGGACGGGGGGGGGGGAGAAAAGGCTCTCTATACAACAGATACAGCTCTTCATTATAGCTAGAATTTTAACATTTATTTGATATGCAAAATGCCCTAATTAATGTGATGTCAACAAATGCAAACTGACCTTTATCTCTGGATTACCTGTTTAGGCTTGGTAGAAAATAAATCTTGAAGGTCTCCTGATACCTCAAACCATTCCTTAAGACCATGACGCTTTGCTGAACAAGATCAACAGGTCCAATATGCATCATAAACTGACTCACTTGGCCAGTACAATATGGGGGGAAAGAGGAAGACCTGGGAAATGATATTTATCTGAGGAGAGGCAATACTTTCAAAGGTCATCTGATTAACACATTCAGATAATAAGCACAATAGGTGAGTCAGAGGTAGTGACCCAGCAAACTTCCGTAAACCTAAATGGCCGGCACTCCCGGGTAACAAGGTTGGCAAACCTGGGTCATGTTACTGCCCCCTTCATCCTTCCCATGTCCAACGAGGACACCACGAACAGCATTGCCTGCTCTCAACACGGTGCTCCTTTAGCCACCACGAATCGACTAGACTCAGCAATGAAATCAAAACCAATTTAGGATTCCTGCCCCATAATTTAATATTACTTTGAAAAAAAACACTTGCTAGGACTACTTAGAACACCAATTTATACCCAGCAAGAAGCCCAAACATAGATTCCATTCATTTCAACTAACAATGTACCCTTTCAGGTAAGAAGTGGACTTGCAAAAAGTGTTTGAGGACATACATTAGGTGGGAAGAATGAAATACTTTTCACTCCTGCCAGAAGAGAAAGAAGAAATAGGAAAAAAAAACCCAAACTCAAAACAGCCTTTGGTACTAACCTTTGAACATGATCTCTTCAAAAGTAATAATACGGATTCACCTTCATTCCAAGAGCTGGTTTATGTCTATTTCATTATGACATTCTCTACAAGGACTCACACAGAGAAGTGGTAGGGCATTGCCTTCACCTCGCAAATTATTTTATTAAGTAATGTGACAACTAGGAAAGCCCAACAGCATGGCATGATACAAATAAAGTTTACAAAAATATTGTAATAATATTGATCAATATTTCTTGGATGCTTGATAAGTGAAGGGTTGCCTTTCAGGGTACATAACAATCTGCCTGTCTTTAGATCAGCATCTCCCCAGGAATTATCACATACATCTACCTCACATCTGGAAACCCAGCCATGATCAAAAGTTTTGCTGACTCAAGAGTGAACATGAACCGAGTGGCCATCTTAGCGACACTCCATCCAGCAGGAACCTTCTCTGCTGGCCCACGCTGACCTGGTAAAACCTTGCTCTACCTGCCCCCAGGCTCCTCCTAGTACTTCTGTCGTTACAACATCCCTGGCTTCATTTCAACACACATTCTTGATAAACTGTGAACTTGGAAATTCCAGTGACTTATACGGATTGCATTTCACATTGCGTTGACTATTTCCTTGGGCCATTTGGAGCCCGTTTCCTAGCCTCTCTGTGGGTGGGCTGCATCACACCTGGGAGTTTTCCTGTGGGCTCTGGGGCCACCAGAGGCCTGTCATTTGGTGCCACAGACAAGGGTGACATTTCCTTAATGGTCTGGATTTGAAAGTGACTGTACCTTCCATCAGGTGGTCTGGAGTCACCTCCTTTGAAGTAATAACCCAAGCCTCCTGCTGCATCTAGAGCAGTGTGTGAGGCAGCTCTGCTATGAGGGGAATGTTATTGGCTCCCGGGCATCCCCAACCCAGTCCTGTTCTCACAGGCCTAGTCAGCTTAGTAAATATTTACCCAGCATGCCTGACCCAGGCAAAAGCATGCTTACCACCCTTTGCGTGCTCTTCACACTAGAAAAGAAAACAATTCACTCTGTTTAAACATAACTGATAAATAGGGCAATGACATGTTAGTAATCCACAATCAAGTTAAGAAAAGATCCCTCCATCTGGTTAGCTTTTATTGAGAATCGGAGCATACAATACACATAGGACTTTAAAATTTTCCCCCACCTCTGCTTTGGACATCTTATGGCCTCATTAATTTAAACCACCCCATTACTTTCTTGTAAAACAGGTTATGTTTTTATTTACATGTCTTGGAAAGAAGCAGCCATGTTATCCGCATGGCAAATCCTTACTGTCCTTCAAGCACAGTTACAAGCAGGAGAAAGGTCTAAACCAGAGGATGCAAAAGTAAGCCCCTCCTTCCCATGCGACACCTACAAGATCACACCATTTCCGAAGACTGGAGAGTTTCTTCCAGCCTTCCAGCACATTGCTACCTTCAGGCCGAGCTGGATGGCAATGAGTGTAAAGTCTGATCATTTATCATAGGATGGTTCTTATTTTATACTAGTGGCCCAGTGCACAGATTCATGCACATTGAAAGGAAATTAATTGCAGCGGTTTTCAACCTGTGGGCCGCGACCATCGGAAAACACATATAGCATATCAGATTTTTACATTACAATTCATAACAGTAGCAAAATTACAGTTATGAAGTAGCAACGAAAATAATTTTATGGTTGGGGGTCACCACAACATGAGGAACTGTATTAAAGGGTCGTGGCATTAGGAAGGTTGAGAACCACTGAATTAGAAGGTGGCCAGAGGGGTGGGACTGGGTGAGATGGGCCGGACACGTGCTGGAGCTCGAGGGCATCTGCAGCTCGGCAGTAAACCAGATTTGGGGCCAACAGTACCCCAGCAACAACATAACCCACAGCTGAAGGTGGAATCGCACAGTCCCATGAGGCATTGGACTCCCTCCTCTCTGGTTCCGGGGTGCGTCACCTGAGAACCGCCGCTGCCAAGTCACCACAGCTCAGCCGCTCCTGCGTTGAGCGTCTGCCCCCTGGTGGTCAGTGTGCGTCATACCTACCGGCCGGTCGGACAGTCATTTAGCCTTTTATATATATAAATTCTAGACCAACACCGTCCAATATGATGTCTTATGATGAAGGAAATGTCCATATCTGATGTAATACAGCAGCCACAAGCCACAAATGGCTACTGAGTACTTGAATGTGGCTAGTGCAATTGCATTTTTAATTGATTTCCTTGGATGGTGCACTTCCAGACCATGAGATACTTATTCTTACTTTATCTAAACTAATGTGTTTTGGCAAATACATTTTCCCTTGTGGCTTTCCACCATCCTATTTCATTTTTACCAAGGACTTACCATCTTCTATCACTTTTTAATTTAAGAAAATGTTAATAGTTCATTGGGGAAAAATGTGAGGTGGATTAATATATGCACCCCTATGTTCATAGCAGCGCTATTTACAATAACTCAGATCTGGAAACTGCCCAAGTGCCCATCAGTAGATGAGTGGATAAAAAAAGCTGTGGTACATTTATACCATGGACTACTATGCAGCTGTGAAAAGGAAGGATCTCTTACCCTTTGAGACAGCACGGAGGGACAGAAGAGGTGTTTGGTAGGAAGAGATTAACCAATATTTGCATAACCCATGGACACAGACAATAGTGTGCTGAAGGCCTGGAGGGGGAGGGTGCAGGGGGAGGAGGTCCATGGGGGAAAAGAGGGACATCTGTAATACTTTCAACAAGAAAGATAATTTTTTAAAAAAAGTTTAGGTTTCTAGTTAAAACCACTGATGCTCTCTATGTTGAATTCAGTGAGTCTTACTCCCCCCCACCTGTGTGACAAATGGGTACCCACAGCGTGTAAGATATGCTGAGGGGACCGTGGATGCTTTCACAGCTACACACGCCAGGTTGCACGCCGTGCTTTGTTACGGAGCAGGAAAGGTCAACAGAAAAAGCCCGACAAGGGTGGAGAGTCACATTTTGCTTCCTACTCTTGAGAAAGCCTTTTCAGTGTCCACCCACCCAAGTTTAGTTTACTCTCCAGAGAGGTTCTTGTAAAGAACATAGACGCCATTGTTTCCCCCAACAACTCTCCTCAAATAAGGCTTTGTCTCCATGCTTTCGGAGACAATCACTCTCCAAGAAAATGCTGCTGAATAATTGGGCCAAATTGTATCAACTCGGTGGCGTTTACACAGACTGTTCCTGGAATGACGGAGAGAGGTGGCAGGGTCACCTAGCACCAGAGTTGAGACACAAAGGCCATGTCAGTCACCCCATCCCAACGGGAGAAAGCTACTTGTGGCAAGAAGCCCCCCCCAATATTGGGGGGTAGCTAGCGGCGGAGAGGTGGGGGGAAGAGGAGTGGGGAAGGGGTCCAACAGAATCATGCTCAGTATGGGAAAGAGAATCTTGCTGGGCACGGAGAGCACTGGGACCGGTGTGGAAGTGCCCACTGGCAGAAACGTGCCCACCGTGAGCGTTCCTCTGGAATCCGCCCACATAGCTGCTCTGAGCCCAACACTACGTACGACCAGAGACCTGCCAGTAACGGAAAGCTGAGGCCAACCGCACAGACCCGAATACTCTCGAACATTAGGCAACCGGAATATTTACTTTTACATTCAGAGATAGGCATCTTTCCAATTCCAAGTTCCTCTGGTATAGAGCAAATAAAATAGAAAAGATTCAGGGCTAACACTCTTTTCCACGTGTTCACTTCTTGGTCTTCCCCTTTGCAAAACTGGCAACTCCATGTCACCCACTGCCCGGGCCAAATCCTCCGAGTCATCTTTGCTGCTTTCTCTTTCACACCCACTATCCAATTCCTTAGCAAATCCTGTCAGCTTGACCTTCAAAATATATCCTGGGCCCAACCACTGAGCACCACCATCAGTCTCCATGCAGCAGTGCTCGCATTGGCCTCCTCACCCAAGCACTACAGTCGGCTTAACTCAGTATCTGGTGTGATCCTTGCACAAGGTGCAGTCAGATCATGTCACTTACAATAAAGTCTCAACTCCCTCTCCTGGCCTACCAGACTCCCTGTCATTTCTCTGGGCACCACACCCCCTGCTATTCCATTTCTTGTTCATTCTATTAATTCATGGTAGTCGCCTTACTGTTCCTCAAATACACGGAACACATTCCTACTGCAGGGCCTTTGCACATCCTGTTCCTGCTCTCTAGAATGACTTTCACCCCAAAATGTAGGACTTGCTTCACACTTGCTATAGGTCTCTGTTAAATATCATTTTATCATAGAAGCTTCCTTGGTAAGTTTATATAAGATATGGACACACATACATCCATATGCATACCACTACACGCTCTCCCCTCTCTCCCTTGCTTCGTTTCTCTTCTTAGCACTTAATACTAACTGGCATATGATGTATTTGGTTCTCTTTCTATCTTTTTCTAATAGAATATCAATTCCATGGGGACAGGAGTACTGTCTGTTTGGTTCACTGCTATACACCACCAGGGCCTGCCTAGCACAGAGTAAATATCTGTGGGTTGGTCCCTTACAAAGCAGAATTCTATCAAAATGAAATTCATGTGACTGTGTAAACATCATCAAAAAGACTCGCATAAGTTATGGACCATAAAATTACAATTTAGTTTGTAGAAAGCAAAGTTAAGACAATATCGTTCTGTATAATTGGCTCTACTTGTAGATTCAAAATTACATTCCTTTGTCCCTCAACAAGTTCTTTCTCCGAGGCATTCCCTCCAATTCTCAAAGTGGAAGACGCACCTGCCCAACTGGGCCGCTCTGGTCAGAGTGGGACTCTGGCTCCCCTCAGCTATATGAAACGAGGGAAGTAAGGTTTAGTGGCTGTAGAAGGTTCTCTCCCACTTAAAAAAAAAAATAAGAGCAATGTCCACGACACGTGTTTACATCCGAGGGTTGTATAGTCAGGTGTAAAAATAAATGTGCGTGCGGTGCGTGTGAAAAACATTTACTTCCCTGTCAGAAAGTCTATTCAACAAACACTGAGTTTCCTCCTCCTCTGTCACCAACAAGGGGGCTTTGTGCTCCTCTGGACCTTCTCCTAGAACGCTCAAAGCTCTGTGAAGACAGCACTCTTGTCCATTAGGCTCACTTGTCTACACCCAGGGCTTTGCACAGAACCCAGAACATTGCCTGGGCTCAAATAAATGTCTGTTGAGCAATGAAGATACCAGTCCAGAGCTGGGTGCGTCTGACGGTTAAGAACCGTCCCCAGTAACCCTTAGGTGGCGAGGATCTATGGCAGCGGTTCCCAACCTGTGGGTCACGACCCTTTCACGGGGGTTGCCCAAGACCATCCTGCATATCAGATATTTATATTATGATTCATAACAGTAGCAACATTACAGTTATGAAGTAGCAATGAAAATAATTTTATGGTTGGGTCACAACATGAGGAACTGTATTTAAAGGGCCAGAAGGTTGAGAACCACTGATCTATGGCATGGTAGACATCATGGGGACATGATTGCTTTTACTTTTTAGAGAAAGTTGACCACAGAGTGAAGTGTTTCCTATTATTTCCAGGACAGAAGTACGTGTGTCATTGATGGTTCCCGTGCTCTTTGTGCATGAGCTAATTTTAATTCCATCTCATCAGATACCTTCAATAATAGATGTTGACAGTCCCAGATGCCAGGCCTTTGGCAAGCGCATCTGCTTATCCCCTCAGGATTAAACTAAACAACTTAATCTCCAGGATAACAGGTCTTCCTCCAGGGCTCTGCAGAAGAAAAAGCAAACAGCACAGACCAGGACAACGGCCACATGGGAATAACTGTATTCAGGGTATCAATTTATCTGGTCAGTGATCTCCTTGTGAGCAGGAACCTTTTCTCATTCACAATTGACCCAGGATCTATGCATAGTAAAAGCTCAATGAAAGCTTGAAGATTGTCACAGGAAGTAGCAAGTACTGACCAACTGAAAATTAGTAGTTAACCAAACATTGTATAGACTGTTTACTACATAAGAATGGCTCAAATAAATGCTTCTCATGTTGGGAACAGATGTATTCTTTTAAGCATCATTCTATGTGTTACAGGAGCTCACATTAAGTATATGATCTTACACACCATGCATGTGGCCAGATTTGCACTCCATAGGAATGAAATTGCTTCCTATTTCACGGGTAACCTGTTAGAATTTCCCATGTTGCATTTAATTTAATTTGGACACTTTGCATTAGCCAAAGTCACATTAAAGTTAACTCTTTGGAGAAAGGCATGGCTGGATTGGCTCGCCCGTGGGTACACATACCAGGCCAAGCATGTGTCTGCCACCAGATTCATCGCGCTCCCTTGATTCTTGGCACGGGACTAAGAGAGCAGAAAAGTACATTCTGATGGTCTGCAGAATCAACCGCAATGGTAACTGACAGCTGACAGTGAATAATATTTGGGTACACAGGATCACAAACATTAATGTTATAAAATAAAAAAACCATCATCCCACTGAGTCCAATTGCTCATACACAGGAAAAAAGCACCAGGACAGCAGTTCCTACACAACCCAGAAATAGAATTCATAACATATGACGGGCTCACTGAAGACATCTGAGAGCTTGGTAAAAATAATTAATTATGTAATGGAAACCAAGCAGTAACAACTTAGAATCAGAAAATGTAAATGCCATGTAGGCCAACATCCCACCAAATACAGAATCTCACTCATCCGATCTCTGACAGGGCTTGAGGTGTTTACTTGAACACTTACAGAAACTAGATGTTACCACCTCCATCAATACAATGGTTCCATTTGTAGGCAGCCCTTACCATTCGGCCTACTAAGCACCTATTATATGCTAAGTGTTGTGCTCGTTAGTAAGAATAAATTGATAGAAGACATCATCTCTGCCCCCCAAAGGTCTCAGAATCTACTGGAGGAGAAAATAAATATTGTGTGGGTGAACTGATCAGTGATGGGGCACAGAAAAGATATGGGAGGACAAAGGAGAAATATTACACCTGAAAATCAGAAAAGGCTCACAAGAAGTGACAGTGTGTGAGCCCCATACTTAAGTTTGCCCAAGAAACAAGGGGCCAAGACATTCCAAAGCAGCACATTCCAAGGAAACCTAGGAGGTGCAGTGAGCTCAGGAGATCTGTCAGCATCTTAGCAGGTCCCAGCCAGTCATGAAGGGCTTTGGGTACAGGCTAAGGAGTCTGGGTTTTATTCCAAAGATAAAAGAAAACCACAGAAGAATGACATGCTCAGATATGCCCGGTCACAGCCCTAACACCACTCAACATTCTTGGTTGTGTCGGTCCTCCGCCCGATAAGCCTAAAGCTCCATGAGAGTTGGGATCCAGTCTGTTCTGTTCATCCATGTGTCACCACTACCTAGTAAAGTGCCCGAGTACAAATTGAATGGGTCAGTCAATCAATCAATCAATCGATCGATCAATCAAACAATAAGTGGTCTCTGGGAATACCAAAGTAGAGAAAAACCAAAGGTATCTTTCAGGTATAGTCTGGGTAGTTGGGTGGAATGGACAGTAATTTTAAGAAATTTAAGAACAAGGTATTAAGGACAAGTGAGGGAGAGTAAATTCAGTTTTAGACATACTGACCTTGGGGTATCTAATATCTAAGGAGAAATGAAGGGGAATTAGCAAGTCATACGTGGGTCTGCTTACAGACAGAGGGAGGAGTGGCCTTAAATAAATATAGACAGCCACTGAGGGGCCATTGAGGGGGCCCTGAGGCCACGGGTGAGGACATAGTAGCCTGGAGAGAGGACTCAATCTAGATTGAAAACTGGGATGGTTTTGTGTCAAATAACTCCCATCAAATTCCCTATTATTATCACAAATGATCATTGGAAAGCAACAACTGATCTTACTGAGCAATTTGCTATGAGCATTTCCTTTGCAGCTTCTAAGATTGCTCATAGCTGAAGCATGAACTAGATTATGTCCATAAAAAGAAGACACCAATTTGCATGCTGGCTTTGGGGTTAAAAAGCAGTTGAAAACAAATATGCATAACAAAATTACCCCAATGTCATATGTAAAAAGGACTGATGAGGACTCTTCATTACAACCAGGATCCACTTGGGTTTTGAGTTTCTGTGAGAATAAGGAAGCAGATTATAGGACAGATAATAGGCATGTTTTGATGTCTATCAAGCATCTGGCTTTCTCAGATGGAGCCGTGACATCACTGAGCAGCCGTGCATCTTACTGGAGCCTCTGTGATGAAGAAAACTGGCTCAGAAAATTCGAATGAAATAAATGAATAGCTGATCCACTAGTAAAGGAAATGGAACTATTGGGAAGAGGTTAGGATACATGACTAGAAAATCTAAATTAATCTGTTTTATTCCAATTTTGTCAATTCCGATAAGTTAGTCTCCGGGTCGGAGGGAGGAGGATCTTCTCCAAATTAGAACAAATTGAGGAATCATTTTAAAATGTGTACAGGTTGCTCTTTTTTAAATTTCTTCAAAATTAAAACAGCTTTGTTAAGTCTGACCAAGGGAAATGTACACTGTTATAACCTAGATCACCTACTTTATTGAATGGAATAATGTCCATGAGAACATTACTCTACTTTTTAGACACGAAATAATAATAATTGCACATTTTTTAAGAGTAGAAACATGGAGGCAGCTTTCAAAATCTTTTGTACTGAAATCAGGTCACGAGCCAGACCATAATGAAGACAAAGTCCATGTGGCTTTCAGACCCCGGGGAGCACATCTCTTAGAAGAACGGTGTTTTCCCGTCTATCCAATAGGGAATGAGTACTCTGAGCATTAGTGCGATGTGCCTTAGCTGAAGGAGAGTCATAGCCAGTAATTCACAATGAAAGAGTAATTTCTGTGCCTGGTTTTCATCTCACACGTACTCAAATTACCCTGAGGCACACTGAGAGCCTCTGAATGTCAAAAGTTAGCCTTCTCAATTCATTATGAGACAAACTTCACTGGGAAATATAACCCGGAAGAGACACTGAAGAAGAGAGGGAGTCCGCAATCTACATAAATAACTGGGATTCCTAATACTGAAAAGTCTAGGAATCCCTACTATAACCAGGAGAAGGATAAGAGCCAGTTGTTCATTCAATTAATCGCTGAGGTTATAAAAAATCATGGCTATTTTTTCCCAAGCATCCTGTGTCTGCTGAAGCCAGCTTTCCACCTGGTCCTTGGGGTTCATTTTCTCAGGTTGGTGTGAACATTGAGCATGGAATTAGCTTTGTTGCCTAGAGAGGGGACAGCAGGGCTGGAGCAGGGCACTGGTAGGAAAAATTTTGGTGTATGTGTCATCTCCGACTTTTAAAGACATCTATACAAAGAGGGCAGGTGGTGGCAATGGTTAGCCAACTGCGGACCAAGAGAGCTTTCTGTAATGATGGGAATGTTCTAGATATATCTGCACTGTCCAATATGGTAACCACTGAAAACTTGCAACAGGGCTGGTGTGACTTGGGAACTAACATTTCAAGTGTATTTAAATAGTCATATGTGGCTTGTGGCCACCATATTACACAGTGTAGACTTAGAAGATACAACCTAAATTCCTTGTCAAATGCCCACTCAAATATGAAATTCTAACCTTAAACATTTTAGGATTATTTAAGGAAGGTGTACATCCTTAGGTATAGTCAGCAAAAAAACTATTTGGGCCAGTGTGTCCTATGAACAAGCTCATTAATTAATCTTCATAATCAGAGATATACAGACAACCCAACTGAACAAATTTTCACTTACAGCTACATCAATGATATAAAAGCCAAATCTTTAGTTTTATTTCCCCAAAGAAAGTAAAAGCAAATATCTAGACAAATAATATTGAACAGGCTGATAAAATTAGATGGTTTATTATTTTAAGAAATGAAAATTAAGATTAAAGAAAAAACAACAATGCCTTAGAATCCCATAATGAATCTCAGGCTTAGCTGCTGTCACACCATGTGACCTGCATCCTGTCTGATCTTGTGGCCTCTCCTTTTTCACCCTGCCTCTCTACAAGGTCTTCTGGGTGATCACACCAATACCTCCGTAAACTCTGTTGGTTCCTTAGGCATTTAGAGGACATACTAAGGTTTTAATGACCATGCGTGACATTTTCCAGAAGAAATACTTGCTGCATTCTACTGTTCTGAAGAGCATGAGGTCAAAAGCCCCAAGCAATTTTAGCCTTTCTTGACATTAATTTTGCATAAATAGCTTCCTCTAAAATCTCTCTTTTGGTTTTCTCCTTGGAATAAATTAAGATGTCCTCATTTACCTTATGAAAATTTTCAACTAAGTCAAGTTACAAGAAAGACATTTTCTTTCACCAAAGCACATACACAGATTATAGCGTTTATGTAGAATTATCCTGTTTAATCAAGAAAAATTATCCTTTTTAAAGTATAGAAAGACAAATCCTCTCAAATGCACATGAAGTCGTTCATTACACTGAAACATGCATAATAACATGTGCATATTTAACATAATTACTGTAGTGAAATGCATCTTTTAAGGTAGTAGGTACAATAGCATCTCATTTATAGCAATGTCAAAATATACAGCATTTGGAAAAGAGAATTTTCTAAAACTCCCCTTTTAAGTCCAAATTTCTTTTTATTCTCTTTAATAGAAATAATTTCTAAATATGTTTATAATTCCATGATTTCAGAAAGAACTGAATTTCAAACTTGTCATGGAACATCCATTATTATGATGATTATTACTATTCTGACTATAGTTTCTCACTTTCCGTGCCTGCTTTTTGAGTTCTCTTTACTTCTTCCAAGTCAGCATCAGATATCAATTCTCACAGCTTGCTTTGCCCCATCTCCTGGTTTACGGCTTCCAATTTTCCATGGAGCAGTAGCCATAACCAGGCCTGCGTAGTTTCACTGAGTCAATCATTCTTTGAATGAGGAACTAAAGGGTACAGGCTGAGGGACAGAGGATTTTTGCCCAGTGAGGCACTCAGGTTCCTGTCCCACCCTCCATCCATGTCAGAATTTTTTTTATATATATATTTTATTGATTTTTTACAGAGAGGAAGGGAGAGGGATAGAGAGTTAGAAACATCGATGAGAGAGAAACATCGACCAGCTGCCTCCTGCACATCTACTGGGGATGTGCCCGCAACCAACGTACGTGCCCTTGACCAGAATCGAACCCAGGACCTTTCAGTCCGCAGGCCGACGCTCTATCCACTGAGCCAAACCGGTTTCGGCCATGTCAGAATTTGACGTGTGCTGAACTGCAGGATTGTGGGGAGCGGTCTCGGTTTGACAAGGTCCCGAGGAGACAGTCTTTCACAAGGTGGGCTGTCACACGCTCTATCCCACTAAAGTTCAAGTTACTGATTCAGCTTGCTAAATGCCAAATAAGCAGGAAAATTGTGCTGCAGCAGTATAGCTTGTGAGAATAAGGAAGTACTCTAGCTAAGCTCAGATCATGAAAGTCGGTCTCAGCCGCCGACTGAGACGAAGGATTGGGAAAAAGGAAGTTGGCCGAGACTGTTAGAGGAGATGCTTGCGCTGATCAAATCGAAAGTTGCTTAAGTTCTGCTAAGTGCATATGTAACCAGTGAATGTATAAAAAGACTGTGTGAAATAAACTCGGGGCTGCAGTCTTGAACTGTCAGTCCTCCCGATCCCATCTTTGTGTCTGTCTCTTTTCTTAATCCTCACCCCCCTTTCAGGTACTGTTCGACTGTAGTGCCGGCGGGCTCCGGTACAGGATGAGGCCAGAAGTGTGGCCTCCAAATAACAACTAACGTCCAAGTTGCAATTAATATAAAATTAACTGGTTAATTTCACTGTTAGCCAGAATTAAGTGCACCACATAATTCTTGTGATAATAAGAGAGAAGCATCACTCATTAACAGCTTAAGAATACCTATGCCGTAAATTTTCCAAAGCCAAAGGCTTTATCATCTTTAATGGTGACCACATAGCAAATTCTGTTTGTAGTTAGCGCCTTTAATTTTCCCCGTTAACATTAGCTACTGAGTAAAGCATTTTGGTGGCCTGCTTTTAGCGACTTTCTTGTGCCGGTTTTATAGGAAGGTGGGGCCTGGAGTGAATGCGGTCTGTACCTGAATGCAGGGCAATGAGAAAACGCAAGCCAGAGGGTGCCATGCAGGGTGGGGCAAACGTAGGCTTACAGTTGTTTGTATGGAAAATAATACAATGATTAACAATAATACAAGAGTAAACCCTGTTTCGTGTACTCACAGCTGTAACCCTACTTTGCCCCACCCTGTACTGAAGAGAATAGCAATGAACAGTTATTGCTCTGAAAACTCTAAAACAAATGATTTTTTATCAGCTGTTATCAATAAATGTAAATATTCTTTTGCTTCTGCTTTCATTATTTAAAATAATTGTCAAAAAGTATTTTTAAACCCTAACCAGTTTGGCTCAGTGGATAGAGCGTCGGCCTGGGGACTGAAGGGTCCCAGGTTCGATTCCGGTCAAGGGCATGTACCTTGGTTGTGGGCACATCCCCAGTAGGAGGCGTGCAGGAGGCAGCTGGTCGATGTTTCTCTCTCATCCATGTTTCTAACTCTCTATCCCTCTCCCTTCCTCTCTGTGAAAAATCAATAAAATATATTTTTAAAAAGTATTTTTAAGCAGTATTGTATAAAGTCCTTTAAAAATTTACTCCTAACAAAGGCAACTCTGTATTTCTACTTTTCTTACTGAGCACCCAGTCATCTATAATCTGTGATTAAAATACCACGGGCCCTAAAATAGTGGGTTAACAGCCCCCGGAACAAGAACATAGTATTTTTGTAAAAAGAAAAATATGAGTGGAATCAATGAAATTGAGCAACCAATAAGCAAGTATAAGGGATAAAAAGTCCAGGCAGTCGGATTCTCTGTAAAATTCATTGTTTTATAAAATTTAGGATTTAAAGACTGTGCACAAACAGAAACCAGCCAAGACTTAGGTTTAATGATGAACTTGTTCATGCTGCCCATTCACCGAATGTAGTCACCAAGTGCACCGGGCACTCACTGTCCCGCCGGGCACCGTTCAGCTTTGCGGCTTCAACACAGGAACAGACCGGGGGCACTCAGGAAGGACCCCTGACCACCCTGGGTGGCTCGAGTGGGCTTCCTGCAGGGTCATCTCAGCCAACACAAGGAGAGAGCCTTCAATGAGCCGTGGCGGAGTGCAATTCAGGGAGATGTGAAGGAGGTAGGTGCCGAAGCCCGGGAGCTGGTGGGTCCAGCAGCAGATCCGGGTATTTACTGAGGTGGTTGTGGGGCTGGGTGAGGGAGGAGAGGTGAAGCTGCAGAGACAACTGATCCTGAACAAACACATTCAGGAGTGTGTTTCTTAGGGAAGCCATGGGCTGTGGTCTCAGATGAAGTGGGGCGGGGGAGGCGGGGGGACAAGAAGAGGAGGGGGAAGAAGTGGAGGCCAGATGTATGGGGGAGCAGGCAGAGAGTGCACAACAGGGACATTGAGGTGACAATGGTTATACCCTGCCAGGAAGGAGGCAGGGCAAAGGGAGAGGTTGAGAACACCTGAAAAGCGAATCTGCACATTAGGGCCGGCTGTCTGAGGACGTGGGTGGGCGTGTGAACTGCATCTCCACCGCACAGAGCCATACCCTCTGATCTAGGTCCTTTCTCGACATCACACATTCTGACCCAGGCCTCTCCGAGAGTACCAAAGCAGGGGTGGAGGGGTGGGCACAGGCATGCCATCTGTGGGGAGGGAGGCCTCTAACATGGGATGTGGCCACCCCGTGTCACAGCTCAGGCAAAGCTCTTCTATGCTGATCAAGCCTCGAAACCTGCCCTGCCCACTTGGCAGCCACTAGCCACGTGTGGCTACTGCGATTTCAACCGATTAGAATTAAGTAAAATTAGAAATCCCGTTTCCGTGTGGACCACATTCCAGGGACCTACCAGGAGCAGCACAGACACAGAACATGCCGTTCATCACAGCAGCTCAGGCATGCGGGGGATTTGTTTCAAATGGCTTATGCACAGGGTGGATACATTTAATTTTACTCATAAAATGATAGACATTTCCCTTCCCATCACTGACTATTCCCACATTCTCAGTGAAGAGAATCAATGTAGAAAACAAATATAAACACCAACTTCGAAATTGCCTTGAATATATAAAATATGCAAAGAACTGCAATTGAAGCAATATATTTCAAATGCCGGCACAGCTAGCTAAAAATATTTCCTATTGTACATTTTACAAACTTCGTATTTATTTACTATGCTGTCAATGTGAACAAATAACATCAAAATGTTAAGAAAACATTGCTACCTAGTCGGGGTAGGCATCAAAAAGCCTTTATAAATGTTCACAACTCATGTTTTTAAATTTATGACATATTCCATGAACCTAGAATTAAAGAACTGCTGAAAGCAGCATTTAAAAACCATTAAATCTAGCAGGTCCCATGGGCCTTTTCAAATGTTTGTTGCCAGATAACAGTAGTTATAGCAACAAATATATACTGGTAACATTCAAGTAGCTATTTGAATATATTCCTGAAAGGTAGAGACAATCCTATATAATAAAAGCCTAATATGCAAAATGTCCCCTCGGGTGGTCGTTAGACCAGGAGTTCGACTACTTGCTATGATGTGCGCTGACCACCAGGGGGTGGCGCAGAACATGGCGGGCGTCAGCGACGCACTGTGACCTCTCACCAGCTACCTGGGGACGGGGGTGACGGGGACAGAGGTGCAATGAGAATGTGGGGTGTCTGCCGAGCTTGCTCTCACTCCCCCTGCTACCCTCCCCCAGGACGCCAGGGCTTGCACGCTGGGGAAGCCCCCGCACTCAAGGAGCACCCCCTGCACCCGTGTGGCCTCTTCTGGGTGAGCTGGGCCGCAGCCACCAGGACCACAGGGGCCAGTCGGGCTCCCCGTGGGTTCACGCAGGAGCCAGTCTGCGAGGCCAGCCAGGAGAGAGCACGCTGCCTGCCTGGCTTCCTTGCGGCGCTGCTGGGCGGCCCAGAGACCCACGCTGAGCCCCGGCCCATGATGTCCGGCCATGCTCACTGTATCTCCGCATGGGGACTCGGGCCCCGTGACTCAGGCGGAGGGGGGCATGCAGGGGCCCAGGGCACAGGTGCTGCCGAGGGCCCAGAGGTCAGCTGGGACCTGCCCTTCCACGCCAGACACTCGCGCTTCAATCGCGGGCCAGGCCTAGGGACCGCACCCATACACAAATATCGTGCACCGGGCCTCCAGTATTCAAATAAAGTGAGACAATAGTCAAATAAAGTGATACATCTCAACCTCTCTGCACATTAAGGTCATCTGAGGAATCACAGTCACTCATGAGCACACCCACACCACTGCCCAGTCCCAGACCATGTCCTTTAGAATGGGATGGAGGTGGGAGGTAGGGACAAGCACTAGTGTTTTACAAGAGCCCCGAGGACACACTAACACGCAGACAGGGTTGGAAACAACTGCCAGGGATTAAACAAAGCCTTCATACAGTCTTTGTGCAAACTGTTAAAGTCTCATTAAGGATGTGAGGGAGAAAACAACACAGCCCTTTTTAATAGTCACAATATTTTTTTAAGCTCAATTTAAGACAATGTCCTATTATCCACCAGGACACTGGATTTCAACCCTGGCTGCATATCAGAATCACCTGGAAAGCTCTTACAAAATACTAATGCCCAGGCCCCCCCCTGTAGATCAACTAAATCAGGATTTCTGGTGGTGAAACTTGGGTATGTGTGTGTTTTACAAGGTTCCTAGGTGATTCTAGGAGGCAGCGAAGATTGAGTATCCCTGCACCAGATGAACTGAATTGAATGCCTTGTTCTTGAGAAATTGAAACATGACCAAAACAAGCCCAAGGAAATCGGACTCACTCCATTGAATCTGTCCAAAGCTTTGCCACCACGACATGAATTTATCCTCAAGGCAGCACCCAGGTGCTCACAGCAAGCCTTCACTTAATTCCCCAGCCCCACTACCTCCCACCTCCTCACAGTATGTGACCATAACCGGCACTTAAAAACAGCTCACTGGACAAATGGAAGCAAGGTATGTGGGTCTGAATAATCTTTTTACAAATAGTGAGTAAATGAAAATGTTTATTTCTCAGGGAAATCCAATAATTCTGATATAGCCTGGAACCATATCCCAATTTGATATAACAAGTCACTTTGAATAAAAATAGGTATTTGTATTTATAATGTTGAGACTTTTATATCAATCAGCGTTTGCCAACAAAACAAAATATCAGCTCTGGCCCGTTTGGCTCAGTGGTTGGAGCATCGGCCCATGGACCAAAGGGTCATGGGGTCGATTCCCAGTCAAGGGCACATGCCTCAATTGGAGGTTCAACTCCTGACCCCGGTTGGGGTGCACATGGGAGGCAAACTAATCAATGTTTTTCTCTCTCTCTTTTCCCTTCCTCCCTCCCTACCACTCTCTCTAAAAATCAATGGAAAAAATATCCTTGGGTGAGGATTATATATATATTTATATCAGAAAATCTTAAAATTAAGAAGAGAATAGCAAATAATCCTACATGTGAGCAGTAATGGAATCTTCTCCCTCTTCTAATCTCTCTTATGCAGTCTTGCTAGAAAAATACCCAGTGTGGGTGGTAGGTGGCAGTAGTGGAGTCCCTCTTCTTGCTCAGGGTTGGGCATAGGGATCCGCTAAATGGTATTCAATTACATTATGGATTCATTTATCCTTCCTACATTCTTAACCACTACCTAAACCATTGCACTATGACAGGAAAATTTCATCTTTGGAACTCTTTGAATAACAGAAAGATGACTTACTTTACTTCTGTACAAAAAAATCCAACTGTAAAACAATGTAACACACACACACAAAAATAACCATATTCCCTTTGCCCTAACACAACTTTTATAAATTTGGTTAGGTCTTCTATTTTGTTCACTGGTGCAATATCTTCATATAGTTTTTATAATCAAGATTTACATATCATCTCATATTCTGCTTTGATCAGTTACTATTATGCTATATTACATGAATCAGCAGCTTTATGAAGTAGGCAGAGTTGGACATAGTGCCCGAGGAAGAATTCTTGTTCTGTAACACTGGTTACAAATCCTGGACACCCTGGGCAAAGTCAGCAGGCTCTGATGCTGCAAAGTGTCTTTTTCAGAGTGTCTGAAACACTCGGTAATCTGGAAACTGATCTCATCCTTGGCATTTAGGTCCTCATTCCACCAAGTCATTAATAAAGGGAAGGCTGAACACAGTGCTCCAGCCTCCAGTTATCCTTAATGACACTGGTGACAGGCACAGAGCCATCAGCTGGGAGGGCCGCCATCCTGAGAATGTCACACAGAGCTGTCAACATCAAAGTGGGACTCCCTTGGCCCACAGGCCTGAGAAGAAGGAAGTGGGGATGGCCAGTGTCACTTACGACCTCTGATTACACCCATCGATGGCATCCCCTGCCTCTGTTAGTTTCACATGCAAATCGGAATTTTTTGCAGCTTCTCATTTAAAACACTTTTAAAATGCATTAAGAAATTTAGGCCTAGAAGAGTGTTTTATGTCTCTCAACTGTGTTTAAACTGTTACACAAAATCACGCTACCTGCAGCCCAGACAGTGACCAGGAGGTCAG
>NW_005871368.1:175138-176981 GCF_000147115.1 Myotis lucifugus | reverse complement strand
CTTCTAGTTGGAAGAAGTCTCTCCTCTGCCAGCCTTCCTGTGTTCTGGGGGATGTCCGTTCCGTCTTTATTTTTTATTTTTTTTTTAAATATATATATTTTATTGATTTTTCACAGAGAGGAAGGGAGAGGGACAGAGAGCTAGAAACATCGATGAGAGAGAAACATCGATCAGCTGCCTCCTGCACACCCCCCACTGAGGATGTGCCCACAACCAAGGTACATGCCCTCGACCGGAATCAAACCTGGGACCCTTCAGTCCACAGGCCGATGCTTTATCCACTGAGCCAAACCGGTTAGGGCTGTCCGTTCCGTCTTTTAGTTGTATTTTTGAAGTGGTTGTTTGCGGCAGCAATCTCAGGTGTTTACCTATGCCGCCATCTTGGTCTCCTCCTCCTTCCTACATTCTTAACCACTACCTAAACCATTGCACTATGACAGGAAAATTTCATCTTTGGAACTCTTTGAATAACAGAAAGATGACTTACTTTACTTCTGTACAAAAAAATCCAACTGTAAAACAATATAACACACACACACACACAAAAATAGCCATATTCCCTTTGCCCTAACACAACTTTTTATAAATTTGGTTAGGTCTTCTATTTTGTTCACTGGTGCAATATCTTCATATAGTTTTTATAATCAGATTTACACATCATCTCATATTCTGCTTTGATCAGTTACTATTATGCTATAATACATGAATCAACAGCTTTATGAAGTAGGCCGAGTTGGACATAGTGCCCGAGGAAGAATTCTTGTTCTGTAACACTGGTTACAAATCCTGGACACCCCGGGCAAACTCAGCAGGCTCTGATGCTGCAAAGTGTCTTTTTCAGAGTGTCTGAAACACTCGGTAATCTGGAAACTGATCTCATCCTTGGCATTTAGGTCCTCATTCCACCAAGTCATTAATAAAGGGAAGGCTGAACACAGTGCTCCAGCCTCCAGTTATCCTTAATGACACTGGTGACAGGCACAGAGCCATCAGCTGGGAGGGCCGCCATCCTGAGAATGTCACACAGAGCTGTCAACATCAAAGTGGGACTCCCTTGGCCCACAGGCCTGAGAAGAAGGAAGCGGGGATGGCCAGTGTCCCTTACAACCTCTAATTACACCCATCGATGGCATCCCCTGCCTCTGTTAGTTTCACATGCAAATCGGAATTTTTTGCAGCTTCTCATTTAAGACACTTTAAAAATGCATTAAGAAATTTAGGCCTAGAAGAGTGTTTTATGTCTCTCAACTGTGTTTAAACTGTTACACAAAATCACGCTACCTGCAGCCCAGACAGTGACCAGGAGGTCAGATGTCAGCCATTCAGCTTTATTCTCTTCTCAGACCTAAACTTGTCGCTCACCAATGCCAACCAGTTGCTGGGAAGTGGGACAATTTTATACTAATTGTCACAGCTCAGTCTTTAAGAGATTAAAAAAAGGAGGGGGGGGGCAATTAACTATCAAAATGTAAAAAAAGTGACAAATTACTCTATTTAGCCAAACATTTTCCTAGAAACTTGTCAGATTTTGCCTTTAGGGAAACAAATCCATTAAAATTTTTTATTATCGAATATTTAAAACATATACCATATTACCACCCAACCTCAACAAGGATCAATCCATGGCTGATCCTATCTATATATGTAAAAAGCCAGTGACTAGAACACCATAACAACCAGAATGACCAGTCACTATGACGCCCTCTGCGGCCAGCAAACTGGCCCAACTGGGGGGTGAGGCTGGCTGGCCAACCTCCTGCAGCCCCCCCGACCCCCGGCCAGCCCCGCCCCTGATCGGACTCTCCCACCCCGATCAAGGCTGGGGCGACCAGAACCTCCCCCC
>NW_005871368.1:173426-175038 GCF_000147115.1 Myotis lucifugus | reverse complement strand
TGTTCTACCCCAAGCTTGTCTGTGCGCCCCAGAAAGCTCCAGGGGATCTGACTGAATATCCTTGTTTATCTGTTTTCAAATCTTAACTTTTTCTCTAGGGAGATCACAGGGACAAAATGACCAAGCCCACAGGCTGCCAACTGAGCACTGATAAAGCGTGATGAGGAAAATAACTATCCCACACAGAGAAGCAAGTCCATCCATGCACTAGGGCAGTGATGGCGAACCTTTTGCGCTCGGCGTGTCAGCATTTTGAAAAACCCTAACTTAACTCTGGTGCCGTGTCACATATAGAAATTTTTTGATATTTGCAACCATAGTAAAACAAAGACTTATATTTTTGATATTTATTTTATGTATTTAAATGCCATTTAACAAAGAAAAATCAACCAAAAAAATGAGTTCGCGTGTCACCTCTGACACGTGTGTCATAGGTTCACCATCACTGCACTAGTGGAAGGACATGCCGCCTTGGAAGTGACCAGGGTTAACTTCATTTTTAAAAATCCCTAGCCACGTAAAATCATAGGTTTTAAAACAAAGAGACTATGTGGCTAAAATCTGTCATAGCCTACATCATCTTTGCCTTTTTCTTTGTCGTAAAGATGGGCTTTGTGCCAGGATACCAACCTAGGTTCAAATCCTTCCTCTGTTGGTCCTTCTATTATTTGACCTTGAACTCCTTCCTGGAAGTCAAAAACAACCTTCCCAAAGATTAGTTGGTGTGATCTCTGGATTTCTAATTCCCTACACACAAAAGAGCATTTGCAACCTCACAGGATCTACATAAGCAGAAAACTTTAAACAATTTTATTCAACATTAATCAACAAACATTTACTGAGTGCTTGTTCAGTCAGTTACACTGTGGACAAAAAAATCAGACTAAGTCCTGGCCCCTGTATAGCTTACATTCAAGTGTGGCCCCTTCTAACTCTATACAAAACTGAAAACATTTGTTTCTGGTACCCTCTCATAGCCCAGCCACTGCCCCCATGGCTCCATTCTGAGCTCAGTCCTCATAATCTTCAGTAATTATCTCTGAAATGTGAGATGACAAGAGCTCAAATCCAAGAGTAGCAATCTTGGCGTTGTGTCACTCCGGCCACTGACCTCACTATCCAGCATAGTGCCTTTGACCCTGAACTTAAACTCCACATCCTTCTGGATAAGATATTCCCAGCAGCCACTACCAACTGATTATAAAGTTAGCACAACTGTACCCCATTAACTGAAATTCTTCCCAGGTATTTGCACTTTAATATCAGGCCCCAGAAGACTTAAATACAAAGATCCCTTAAGTTCGCCAAACACAAAGACAGTTAGAGAAAAACCTGAAAACCATACATTTCATGAGTTGGTCCCCAAGTTAAAATTCTTCTTCATAATAACTGTTGGCCTTTTTTATTAGAATGCAAAGAGGGCTATTTTGTGGCACTTTAAAAATAATATATGTTCATTAGTGAAAGAAGAGAGACTCATCTTATGTTGATGAGTCTATTAAATAGTCACGTCAATGTCAGACGAGATTCAGAAAACTGTTAAATAGAGCATTTAGCAAATGACACAAAATAGTGCCTTCACTGACCTCACCTATTTTGTAAGGCCGGGGGG
>NW_005871368.1:150254-173055 GCF_000147115.1 Myotis lucifugus | reverse complement strand
ATCCCAGGTTTATTTTGTTGAGTGTTGTTTCCCTCAAAACTAGCATAGTGTCTAAACCACAGCAGACCCTCAAGTGTTTATGAGTGAAAGAAACAGTTCCTCCATTTCCTTGAATAATTTTAAGTAGGCTGCTTAACTTTCCTATCATCCTGACTCGGGAAATTATTGTGACATCAGCAAAATGTATAATAATATTCACAAAAAGAGAGCTTGAATAACTTTGATCTGTCCTTTCTTCATGACTCTGATTTAGGGGACAACAGGGTGAAACTGTGAGGAAATTATGGCTCAGAATTATTCATAGAGTAGCTTTCTAGATTCGTATGTTGGCCTTGCAATCTCAGGCCACTGCTTTGTCAGGTCACCACACACTGTCTTCATTCACTGCTTCGAATGAATGTCCCACTAATAAAAAAAATATGTATATATATATATATATATATATATAGAGAGAGAGAGAGAGAGAGAGAGAGAAATTAAACACACACACACACTCAGTTTTTTTTTTTTGAGCTATCTCAATTCTCAGATTAAGTGAACTGTTCTCCTCAAATAAGAAAGTTGGCTGTATAACTTAAACTATGACAATATTCATATGTGCGCTACATAACTGATACAGATCATGACATATTCACAATCCCTCCTCATTCCCCAGCAGGTTCAGTTGGGCTATCATAAAGCTGTTATCTGTGAGCACATCAGTTTCACATGCACACAGCTGTTAACAAAGGAACTTTCAAGATCCCACATGCTGCCTAACATCTAGGAGGGACGTGCAGTCAAACATTTAACAAAATGGATTTTTCCAAGAAAAATATACTGAGGCATTCATTACAAATCATGAATAGTTTAAAAACCAAGACCCAACAAGCCCATGTATACACACATTTGAAACTAGATGTGCAACCTCGGATTGCCCACATAAAGAATTTAGGGCCGGGACCTGATCTGCTAGGTTCAGTTGGTTAGAGCATCATCCCGATATGCCATGGCTGCAGGTTCAATCCCCAGTATGAGCACATGCAAGAACCAGCCAATGAATGCATAAATAAATGGAACAACAAATCAATGTTTCTCTCTCTCTCCCCCCCCCTTTTCCTTTCTCTCTAAAAATCAATAAATAAAATTAATTTTAAAAAAAGGATTTAGGTCAGCCTGTCAAAAAGGGATTTAGGTCAGCCTGTCCCCTGATCACTGCACTGTCCATCTCATAGTGACCTGTGATGGACCCTGACCAAATAGGAAAGGATTATTATGGTTTATTACATGTTTTCCTAGTGGTCAAAAGTAAAATGAGCCATTGAAAAATAACCTAAATTTACCTGGAATAACGATGATGTATTTTACCCAGTCTCTGAAATTACTTGTTCTCAAAGTCTTTTATGATTAAAAGCAGTATAGCTGGACCCATGGTAAGTCTTAAATAAATAACAGTTGACTTTTATTCTTACCTGAAACCAGATTCTTTCTCAAACCCCACTTACTCAGGCAATATGACCCAAGTGATCCATTTTTAAAAAAATAAAAAAACTAAATTTCCTCTTCCCCCACCCCTCCCTTAACAAACAGCACCAAAGCACAGAATCAAACAGTCATTGGAAAATTAAATATTATGTTAGCCCATGAGAGGGACAAGGTTCCTGTCCCTGATCACCTCACTGTCTCAAGAATTCAACATTAAAATCAGGTTTCACGCTGTTCTGGTTACATGAATATCCTTATGTTTTGGAGATACACTCCAGAGAATTTAAGAGTGAAGGCTTTGTGAAAACTCATCAAGTTGCATACTTGATTTGTGTATGTGTAGTTCATATGCTATATGCTTTCATTAAAAGTATTTTTTAAAGGAACAGATCCTGATGTCTGGTAATTTACTTTCAAAGGGTTCAACAACTAAATAGATAAAGAGGTAGGAAGGATGGATGGATGGATGGGTGAGTGGGTGTTTGGATAGATGGATGGAGCTGGTGGATGAAACAAATATGGCAAAAGTTAATTGTTGAATACAAGGAATGGGAATATAGGTGATGGGTGTCTACTATGCTTTACGTTCTTAAAATATAAATTTTAATTGGGTTTCCTGTGTGTTCATACAAATAGTTGTAGTGTTTTACAGGAATAGCCCTCACTTGTGGTCTGCAGGGTCTCTGACGAAAGGGTAAGACTGATGAGAAGGAAGAAGACACAATCGCCCCACAATGAGCATGGAATTTTCTAAGCTCTAGACAGGCATAAAACAACCTCCACATCCAAGCCCAAGGACAGAACTGGGGTGATTTGTTTCTGTCACACAAAAGCGGGAAACAGGGGGGAAAAAATGGTAAAAGACAGAAGAGAGTAACTTGAGTAACTGTGACAACCGAGAGGAAGAGGTGTGCATTGTCCCATGAAGACAATAGTAACAGAGTCTCTCGCAAAGGAGAGAGGAATCCTTGGTGACTTTCAAGTCCACAGTCATCAGAGTTTTATAAAAGTAGAGTTCTTTCTCCGGGGAAAACCTGGATCTCAGCCTTTGGCTCTTCATTTAAGTCCCAGTCCCGACTCCTCCACATTTCGGAGCCTGACAAATCCCTTCTGAACTTTCAGTGCCCAAAGTCTGCTGCACTGACCTCAGAGGGCTGCGGTGATCATTCAAACAGCACCCGGCTTGAGAAACACTCATAACTGGTATCATCTCAAGCAGGTGCCCAACTTAACATCTGAACTGAATGAATGGAGAGGGCTTCTAAATTCAAGCTCATTTTCCTCTTACATTACAAGAACCTACAGGATTTTACTGTTTTCGTTCATGTTGCCCAGGTAACTACCTACATCCCTCTTCACGGATAATTTAAGAGAGAAAAAGGTAATAAAAGTAGCTCACTTCTTTCACCTGCACAGCTCACCATTGGAATTGCAAGTGAAGAAGACTCGTTTCTATGGAGTTGGCTGATCCAGACAAAGTAAGAGGACGACAAGCACAGTTTCCGTTTTGCAAAATGAAAAGCGGGGGAGGTTGGTTGCCCAACAACATGAATATGCTGAAATCTACTGAACTCTACACTTAGAAATGGTGAAGATGGTGAATTTCACGTCATGTGTGTTTTACCACAATTAAAATTTATTTTAAGTTTTTAAAAAAAGTAAAACCAGTCCTACTGGCCTATGAGCTATAGTTTGCTGGCCCCTTGATAGAATCTCACCTCTCAGCTTCGTTCTGACACAGGATGTGAGATGCACTGCAGATGAACCCAAAGCGACCAGAAAACAGCGATCAGAAATCACCAGATACGGCTCCTGTCACTGTGAGGGCGTAGACATTGCTTGGATTCCTGTCATATTTCTCTTGACCTGGCCTGAGGGCTTGTGAATGGAGGGCACATACCTTTAGCCTGTGGGAGCCTATGGACCTGGAATCCTTTCCTACAGGGGAAAAACTGGATTTGATGAAGGATCCATGGGTCCGCTCAGCAACCGCCCACCTGGCCCTTTAAAGATGCGCTCCCATTGTCTGAGCAGGAGAAGGGGCCGGGCTTCTGCAGAGGGCCTGGAGAAAAGCCAAGGACACGTCTGATCTAAAAAGTCCGGAGTGAAGCGGCCAGGCTATGGAAAACAGCTACACCATCACTAAAGGAGAAACAAGCTGAGTCTACAAATCCCACACTGCCCACATCCACGCCAGTAACCAGACGGAGGTAGGGAGGCCAAGTTTACTCAAAGCAGCGACTGTGATGCAGGAAGACAAGCTCCGAGCACAACTGCAGTCGGTCTGCCCCACGACGCCGCAAAACCAAAAGGGTCAGGTCAGAGTGAGAGGGATTCCTTAGGAAAAACAGAGCGGCCCTTGTTTCAGAATCAGCCTATGGCTAAAACTCAACTGTTTATGCAAAATTATATTTTCTTACTGTATTAATTTGCTAAACACCTCGCTAAAATAATAACCCCTTTCTTGGTGCCTCTGCTCCATCCATTTATAGTTCTCAAGGATGGGTTTTAAAAACAGCTAAAGGCATCCTGGGGTTGCTTTTAGTCTTTAATCTAAATATAATAAATAGCTGGAAATTCTGGAAACTGGTTTGAAATCTGTGACTTCAGAAAACTTTTCAAACGTGGTTGTTCCAAATATTGTGACTGACGACTAATCTAGAACTTCCGCTTCTCCACCAGCCAAGTGGCTGAGTAAGCTCCGTGTTAATGTTCGAACTTCATCAATAAGGGCTGGTGTTAATTCCAGGTGCTGGGGCCTCCTGCCTTATCTCCATTATGTCCTTCAAAGGACAAAGAATGTGTTGTTAACCCCATTTTACAGAGAAGGACAATGAGGCCCAGAGAACAAACTGCCCAAAGCCACACAGCTCCTGAGCTGTTGAGCTGGGATTGGAGTTCAGAGCTCTGACACCAAAGGTAATGCTCCCCTTGCCCCACCCCCTCCTGCCCTGCTGCCTTTCAGGTGGATTTCACAGGCTTGTGATGGAATAAGGTGGGAAATCGCTGCTAAAGTGAGCGAGGACACCATTTCCAACAGAACACTGGCCTCTTGGTTGTTCTCTCAAGGGCTCACTCTTCTCTTCTATAAAGGAATGGGCGGGTGCAAATGGCCTCTATTAACTTCATGCCCCCTGACATCCATTTTTCCCTCATTAGTCAGTCATGCCAGGAAATAAATGAAAAAAAGCACTTAAAAGGCATTGGGCTGTTTTTAGTTTATTTTACTGTCAGAGAAAACGATCAACATCACCCTTGGGAATCAAGGCAGGGCAAAAAAAGACTTTACAACATGTCACAGCGAAAATCGACCAGTCGCAGAGTGCCAGCTGACGTCCGGTTTTACACAGGGAGTTCACGCGAACATCCACTGCCTCCGCCATCAGACTGCGAGTTCTCATGCAGCACCCCCACCCCCACCGGACGCAGAGCCTGGAGCAGAACAGAAGTCCATACGCATGCGTTGTGGAAAGTGCATATGTTATGGAAAGTGCCGTTGAAATAAACGCTTTTATAATAAACACTTTTAACAGCATTAAGGGCCAGTATAGGCCAGAGAAGCAGAGTTAACATCACCTATGTGCCCACACAGCTGGATGTGAATTCACTAGACTTACATCCATTCACCAGGAGTGGTGTGTGCGCCAGGCTGTGACCAGCATTGCTAACACAGAGGTCACATTCTACGGTCCAATGTAACAGCTGACTACGCCCAGGGATTCAAGAGATCCTCCCAATCATACTCCCTTTCATATGCTTAGCATTCTACCTTTCAGAGTGCCTTCATTTCCACAAACACTTTCTGAGCATCTGGTATGCTGGGGCCTACACTTGGCACCCAGTAGAGTGATAAGGTTAGCTCAGACCAGCATTTTACCCTTAATGAGCTCCAGTCAGCAAAGTACTAACAATACCATTTGTAAGGTTCAATAACAAACCACATCAGAGATACAGAGGTGGCACGGGCACCCCAAATGAGAAACTGTCCCAGCGAGGTTTGGAAGGGGAACAGTTTTTAGGATGGGGGCCGGGGAGCAGGGAGATCATGAAAGAAAGGTATTTCAGAGGGAGCAACAGCAACAGCATGTGCAAAGGCCCTGTCCCAGCACACTGTGTGATGTATTTGGGGAATCAGAGAGGGACCTTTTCTGCTACAGGGGAAACCTGAGGGAAAGATGTGTTCTGCCAAAGTGTACTGCTGCCAAGGGCATTTCCCCAGATGCTCCCTACCCTGCTGGTGGGAGAGGAGGCAGGTATTAGCTTCGTTCAGTAGATGAGGAAACCAGGACAGAGGCGGGCACCCAAGGGCTCTGTGGGAATTGTGCTTATGCCGCCTTGTGCTCTGCTGTCCCTCCCCGTCCAGAGCTTGGGGTTCAATGAGTGGTGGCTTATTAAAGGACCAAGAGAACTAACCTCCCTAAGGTCACCAGCCAATCGGTGACTAAGTCTACGTTAGACTCAAGGATTTGCCAGTACTTACAACAAAAGTTACTTTATTTCCAAACCAGGTAGAGATAACGAATAAAAAGTTGGGAGGGGGGACTGGAAAACCAACAGAAGTGTCACAGTGTAAAAGGTTCAGATTCATGTGATCTCATATGTGATCAATTCTAAGAAGATAAATATCACATAATACTTAGAAAATTTTTGGCTTTACACATGTACCATAAATTACTGAATCCCATGCCACTGGACATCTGAGGCTAGAGTTTTGTACATAAACCTAGCTATTCCTTAGAAGAAATTCCTTTAAAGAGAAATCACCAATCAAAAAAGTATGTATTATATATACTTTTTAAAAATATATATATTTTATTGATTTTTTTACAGAGAGGAAGGGAGAAGGATAGAGAGTTAGAAACATCGATGAGAGAGAAACACCGATCAGCCACCTCCTACACACCCCGCACCGGGGACGGATGTGCCTGCAACCAAGGAACATGCCCTTGACCGGAATCGAACCTGGGATCCTGCAGTCCCCAGGCTGATGCTCTATCCAGTGAGCCAAACCAGCTAGGGCAATATATATACTTTTGTATGAGATCATGAGGGATTTTTATTTCCTTCTTTGTACTTTTTAATATTTATGGATTTTCAAATAATAGGCATAGATTTTTTTTTTGAGAAAGGTTTCTATAATAGTCAAGTAGTAAAAAATTATTTTTTTTTAAATCACATATCCACCATTCAGAAATAATATTTTGTCACTTTGGTTCAGGTCTTTTTAAAAGAAAAATTAAAATAATATATTGTGGGTAAATTATTCCATCTTCCTGTATCTGAGGAACCAATTACTATTAGCTAGTTTGTATCTTTTCGATCTATTTTACAAACTCACATCCCACATCTATAGAAATCTAAAAAACTTTTTGTATGTATATTTTTATATATATATATATTTTATTGATTTTTTACAGAGAGGAAGGGAGAAGGATAGAGTTAGAAACATCGATGAGAGAGAAACATTATCAGCTGCCTCCTGCACACTCCCTACTGGGGATGTGCCTGCAACCAAGGTACATGCCCTTGACCGGAATCGAACCTGGTACCCTTCAGTCCGCAGGCTGACACTCTATCCACTGAGCCAAACCGGTTAGGGCTGTATGTATATTTTTTTAAATATAAATTAAACCCTAGGTCCAACGTTATGTTCTTGAGATCAATCTATGTTATTCTCTGTAACTACAGTTTAATCCTTTATTTCTGACATAGTATTGGTCTTTATATACCGTCTTCTATTTATGTAGCCATTTATCGACATTTATGTTGTTTCCAATTTTTCTCTAGAAATATAAATTCAGTAATAACTATCCTTATATTTGTCTTTTGGGGATATGGCAGAGATTCTCTCTGAATATAAACATTATAAATAAAAATAATATTTAAGATGAGACTGTATTAGAAGGTAACATGGTAACAGTGGCTAAGTTAGTGCCTCTCAATATGAATGTTACAATCTATCGACATTTATACTACACCACAGTAATACTTGGTTCTCAAAAAAAACAACAACCCACAAAACAAACAAAAAACCCCACACCAATCCTTCTACATCCCAAACAGTAATGGAATGGTCTGGTAAATTAAACTTGGGTCTGACAGATTAGAAGTTCTATTCTCATTGTTCCAATCATACTTCCTGAAGAAAATGTCAACTAAAATTCACATGCAACTGACATTACCAAAACACCATTTTAACAGTAATTCAATGCTGGTGCTGCTATCGGGTTACCTCCAATGACTACAAAATGCATGGGTTCCATGAACACTTGCCTGGAATGACCAGTTTCCATTGTAACTGGACATCTCTGCTAGTCTCCACACTGAGCTCTGCCTTCCATGATCTTAAATGGAAAAAACAACACACTTGACTACCTCACTCAGCACAGAGGGAAAGCGTATTTATCAGCTGCCCTCCAGTAGTGTCAGTGTCCCTGAAATAAGCTACGTGTGCTGAGCATGACATGTTTGGAGCCTGGAGGAAGAGGAATCCTTGCAGATAAGAATAATGTGCTATCAACCTGTAGGAAGCAAAAACAGCCCCGGGAGGGCTGTTCAAGGACCCGTCCCTGCAGAGAAATTCAAACCATGTGTTGCTTCTTTTTCTTTCTTTTCCTCACTCCTACACAAGGCTGCTATGTCTCAAAAAGATAGCATCTATATTACCAACTGCTATTTTCACAAACATCAATAAATGCTCCTCCTACGACACCATAAACTCTAACCCACATAACAACCAGCCCCCTCATCTCCATTCCATTCAAAGCAAAAGCGAAGCTCCCCATCAAAAAAGTACAGTCCCGCAGATTTATGGGAGCTGATTTAAATCTATGAGCAGGAATGCTGTCTGGTCAAAGGAGAGAGGAGGATATGGAACAAAAGGCTGCATTCAAAGGGAGGTGGAGGCAAAAACACACCAAGATTCCTTTCTGGAAAGCAGGAATTTCCCCCCAAGGAAGGGCAGGTTCACAACATACCCCCACTGCTCAGGCACCCACAGGTGAGGGCCAGCACCCCCCATGGGCCCTGGGCAAGAAGTCCTCCCCACTGCCCCTGTGTCTGCCGAACTGATTAATATTGGGAGCCTTGACTCCCCAGTCAGTGGGGTTCTGGGATTGCGCCCGGCTCTGAGCATCCTGTCTGTGGCCTCATTTAACACTGCTCTTGGCCTGGTAAACCTGGCAAGCAGCAGATGAAAAGTGAATTTCAAACGCTGGCCAGCTTCTTGGCCGGAGAGGGTGACAAAAGCCAGAATGTGGTGGACGTGTTAGGACTCACTGACTTGAGGAACATGAACAAGCAGCTCTAGCATCAGGGATTCCAAGAGGGAGTCCAGGCATTTTTAATAACAAAGTACTTGTGGGCAAGCTTGAGGCTTCCCCTCATGTTTTGCTTTCACAGGCCCGGAGCTGAGCTGGGTTGAGTTCCAGTCCTCTGGGTACCATAACCTCGATCTTTCCTAAGCTTGCACAGTTCATCCGGGATGAGGTGAATGTGCAATGGCTGAACTCAACACAGATGTAGGAGGCCACGCTGGTTGAAACTTGTATTTTTTTCTTAACGGAACAAACGAAGAAGAACAAAAAACAAACAACAAAAACACATTTTAAATGAAGCAATGTTTCACCCATCAATAGGCAACAGAGGGAATGTTAATAGCATCTTAAAATTTAAGACAAACTTTATGTATTTTAGAACAGTCATGAGTAAAAAATATAAACACAACAAGAATACATTATGCCTTTTCCATGGTGTCCTGAACCAAAGCGGGCAACTAGTTAGTATCCTAAGTCACAAAGAAGTAAAGGAATAAAGATGCTCTACCATTTACTCAATTGGCTAATATTAGGAGCACAAAAATTCTTTTGGGGGCAGAAAAGAGCAATAATTTTATTAAAAGTAAAAAGTATCCCTTCCTACAAGAGGAAATAAGGCTCTCAGACTATAAGTAAACAGTGAAGGAAAAGATGTATTTTGAAGCCTAATCATTGCTTTTTTAAAATTTTTTCAATGATTTCAGAGAGGAGGAGGGAAGAGAGATAGAAACATCAATGATGAGAATCATTGATTGGCTGCCTCCTGCACGCCCCCCACATAGGATCGAGCCTGCCAACCCAGGCATGTGCCCTTTACCGGAATCAAACCTGGGACCCTTCAGTCCGCAGGCCAACGCTCTATCCACTGAGCAAACCGGCTAGGGCTGATCAGTGCTTTTTTATTGCATTTACCTAATGTAAGGACTGGTTATTCTAGACTTTCTTTGAAATGGACTGCCCATCTAGCAGATGCAGGAACTTACTCATCTAATATAGTGCAGAGAACCTGGGAGAATTAATTATTGTCTTATGAACATTGGGACTGAAGCTATCAGAGGTTACACAGCTCAGTGGTCTGAGCTGCTAGTGGCCAGGAAACCTCGGGGTACAAACTTCGAGTCCCTCATGATGAGTCTGGGGAGGCCCAACACTGGGGGCAGGTGGGCACACAGATAGACAGGTTGCACAAAAGCCCACCTCCCCCTAATAAATTTCTAAAACTCATTACAGACTAGCAAATGTGTGCTGCTGGTTTACAAAGAAAACTGGAAATCAAGAACATTTTAAATTCTTCAATTAATTACCAAATGAAATTACATAAATACATATAAAAAAAATCCTACTAGATGGCAGCATTCCTGGGTTGCTTGATCTAGAGTTTCATGCCATGGGGGCAAGAAGTTAGATGCCTGGCAGAGAATGAGAGGCTAAGCCGACAGCTAGTGACTGACTTTGGCTTTCTTCTTTCTTTACCATCTTTGCAATTATTCAGGTTTTTTTGCTTCAACCTGGACTCTTGGTAATTCGACCTCAAATTAAATGGTACTTGTCTAAGGCGACAAATTAGCAAGCATCATGCTCAGTGATCTAGCGCATTATCAAGATATACTGACATCTTGACATGAAACCATACTGGTTAGTGATTTTATAAACTCTATTATCAAAGTTTTTAAAGGAAAAAGCATAATAAGAATGAGAGGGTTTCACAACCTGCTCTTATCAGGTCCTAGTCATTAGGTAAATGATGAATAAAACTTCAGTATCTGAGAGACTGAAAGTTTCAGCTTGGATTTCTTCACTGTAGCCACACATCCATTAGGGTTCTACTTCTTAACGAGGGATTTGGGCAGATAGATGTATATAGAGCAGAAGAAGGCAGTAGAAGATGAAGAAAAGGTGAAGAAAAACAGAAGAGAAAAAGGAAAATGCGTACTTTTCATTTTACATGATTAGGCTGTGTCAGCAAGAAAGATTAGCAAATTCCGTAACACTCTCCCTACCATGTGCAAAAGCTTCCAGAACACTTTCGATTGTATTACCGACACTGCCAAGGCCAGAGATGTTCTAAATACACAGATGATTCCACCTCCGAGAAAGTGTCAGGAAATTGGGAAGAATACATACTGTATTTTTTAACAAAATAAGTTGTTCTTTGTACTGTGATGTTAAGACTTTTCCTTGGGGGTGGGGGGAGATTAGTAGTTTTTATTTGTGTAGAGTTACACCCTTCGGTCTGCAAAGTCCCATTTGCCTTAAACCAGTCCTGGAAAATATGAAGCTGGGGCTTCAATAAAGATAGAAGCAAAGCCGGTGTCCAGAGTTTATGTTCCGTGGAGGAGTTGATCCAGCAGAGCTAGATGCACTCCATTCGTCCACTGTGTGGGCCCCACATGGCTGTGAGCCACATGGGCAAATGCCGGGGAGTGCACCCCCTGCAACAGGAGGCCCAAGAGAGCCAAGAGCACAAGAGCCAAGAGAAGCAACTCCTTTTGTTCAGGAGTTTAAACAGCAAACCTTCCCGTGTTTGCAGTGGCCACTAATGTGTTCCCAGGTGTGACTGACAGGTAAGCATCTTCCCACATCACCCAGAGCTTACTGGGCATGCGTCTGAATTGTAGCTTTCCTTTACTCCTTTCTATTTGTTAATGAATAACCAGGTTATTACAATGGTAACACAATGAGCTGCCGCTGCCCACTGCTCCCTGGTTGCAAGCCTAGTGGGGTGGGGTTCCCTAGAGTTGAGGAGATGCATGTGTGTGGGGGAAGTGGGAGGAGGGGGAGGGAAAGGTTCCGGTGTGCGATATTTTTGATAAGTATTTTATCTGTGATAATGGTACAATAATTGTGTTGAAAAAAGTGAATATTTTAAGAGATATATACTAGAAAGTTTTATAATTGAAAACAAAGGCTTCCTTCAGAAAGCAAATCTTGCCACTAGTGAGGGATGCCCACACATACATCTTAAAAGTCGTTATTGTTAATACTCAGTTGTTTTATTATTACATTTCCATTTTTAAAAATTTGTAGTAAAAGTATATGACATAAAATTTACCATTTTTAAGTGAGCCGTTAGTTCAGTGGCATTAAGCACATTCTCACTGTTATGCAACTTTCATCACCATCCATCTCCAGATCATTTTCCTTCTTGCAAAACTGTTCCTGAGGACCCATTAACCAATAATTCCCCATTGCCCCCTCTCTCCAGTCTTTGGCAACCACCATTCTACTTTCTGTCTCTACTATGCATACATTTCACAGTTTCATGAATTCAGAACTCATAACATAATACAAAAAACCTCTCAAGATTTCAAATACTGATTCATTACTTTATAAACATAGTATAACTTAAATATTCCATTGTATTTGCAATAAAAACACTTATCAACATTTTAATAGTTATGTAGAATTCTGTGCATGGGTAAACAATAATTTCAGTGGATTTATGGTTTTATTTTTATTATTAACATCACTTTCATGAACATCTTTCAATGGGCTTTTTTCTATTAGCTCTGGAAGGGCACTTCCTAGAAGCGAAATTGCTGGAGCAAACTATGCACATTTTTAACATTTTTGACCAGTTGCCAAATTGCCCACCAAAAGGGTTGTTGCTTTAACTTCTAGTGATGCTTCCAATATGCAGATACATTGTTCTGGATTTGGGGGGTGGGGAAGAAGGCCAGAGGATACTCAAACAATGACCTACAGTTCTGACTAAATTATTTCTACTATACATCCTTTTCTTGTAGTTGTAAGAGACCTTTCCCACATGATCTCGGCCTGACATATGATATAAGAAATCTACAAAGGTCATGAATAGTCATAAACTGAAAATCAGATTTTCTGAAGGGGACCCTTTTTAATTTAAAAAGTTGAAGTTATGGCATGTGAACCCTGAGGACTAAGAAAGGCTACTCATGGCTAATTGTGCTCAAATTAAAATTTTTTAAAAGCAAAGAGGCAGAGCCTAGCAGCCATTTCTGCACAGAGGTCTCTCACGCAAACTGTGCTTCACAGACTCTGTGCTTTGCAGACTTTCTTGGCACTAACCTGCCCGTGTCCAATGTACTGTATTTTTCCGTGTATAAGATGCCCCCATGTATGAGACGCCCCCCACTTTTCCAACCTAAAATTAAGGAATCAATATTTTAAACATGAAATAGAACACATTTTTATTTAGTAATTACCGCAGGTAATATTTACATACCAGTACTATGATATTATGCAGCATATCACTTTATTCAGCCTCTGTTGAATCACTGCTCTCTTCTTCATCACTATTAGTTCCAGACATATCAACTTTCTTCAACTTCTATTGTATCACTGCTGTCTTCTGAGTCACTGTCTATATATAAGATCATCCTCATAAACTGGTGGCATTTTCTGAGCTAACTTTGTTCGTGTTCTAATGGCCAACAATAAGTAATAAGGCTCGTGATTGGAGGAAGCCTGTTTGACAAGGTATGAGCAGCTACGCACCCGCGCGGCTCCCTACTCAGCTGACTTCTGTGTATAAGACGCCCCTCAATTTTCAGTCAAAGGATTTTAGGAAAAAATAGTATCTTATACATGGAAAAATATGGTAACCTGCCTGCTTGCACTGTGTCTCTGCCATCTGAACCAGCCCTTATAAAGGAGTTCCTAGAGTCCTATTTCAACCAATAGGACTGAGGTTTTCCCCATCCAATCAGAGCTGTGCAGTTCTGAGTAATCAGAGTAGCTCTATTCTGACCAATCAGGGACCAGGGACAGGAACTTTTGTCTATATAACCCAGCTCCCCTCTTGATGGGGAGAACACTTTCCATCAAAGACTGAAGGCTGCATTTCCCTGGGTGACATCTCGAGCACATGCTGTTCTTACTGCCTTGCAGTAGCACTATTGCAGGGACCCTCAAACTTTTTAAACAGGGGGCCAGTTCACTGTCCCTCAGACCACTGGAGGGCCGGACTATAGTTTAAAAAAAAAAACAACTATGAACAAATTCCTATGCACACTGCACATATCTTATTTTGAAGTGAAAAAACAAAATGGGAACAAATACAATATTTGTATTTGCATGTGGCCCGCGGGCCGTAGTTTGAGGACCCCTGCACTATTGAGCTGTTCTACAGCAGTGCCCTTTCTACAGACATGCTGTATTACTGTTGAGCTGTTTGCACTAAATAAAGTTTCCTTCTTCACTGCACCCCAAATCGGGGGTTTCTGTTGGTGTTGAATTGGTGCCAACTACCATCAGTTGACAGATAATTACCCTTTACTAACTCTGAAAGAAATTAGCTATGTAGGAGGACTGTAAAAGAGGCAATAAATAAAATACACAGTTCCATCTAATTCTTATTACTAATATTTTTCAAAATCTACCCAGGAAAAGTAAATTTAATTAAAAAGAGCTGTTTTATAACATTTAAGTTATCTGCAAATTGGTGTGTTTTATGATTACATAGCAACCACTTCTGCATTCAACAAAAGAAAATTGCAAAATCAACAACGATTTCTGCTTCTTCATTTGCTGTCTCACCCATTAATTTAGCTTCTTTGGGGTGGCCAAAGGAGGCCTAAAAAGAGACCTCTTCACCTCTTGGCTCTCCCTATATGCCCCAAGTCTCATTTCTTAAATACAGCTAAATTCTCTTGGTTTGGGAAATTCATTATTTCATAAATTCCTTCTAGAAATAAAAGTTACTTCCTTCACTTTTCAATGCATAACAATTTTTTTAAAAAGGGACTGCCATAAAAGGGACTTAGTACTAAATGCATCTTGTTCTTTCCCCCAGCTGTGGCCAAGCCAGCAACTCTTCATGAAGTAGTTTCTGAAAATCCTCGTGGTTACTTCTCCCACGGCCAGTTATACTAACATATGTTTTCATTTATAGCATTATGGATATTCTCTAGACAGTCAGTCTGTTGAAAAGAAATTAATCCCAGCAGTGAGCTATGATCCTGAATTCTCAGCAATTTCTTGTGAATTCATGGTAAGGCTATTTATGCTGAGGCTGAATATGAATGTGTAAACAGCTGACCAGGGCTAAGCTATTATGCGTTTGGCTTATCTGGCTTACATCTCATTCTGCATTTAGAGCAATATTGGCAGAAGAAGACTTTTCTCATTAAAAGACTCAGCACACATACAACAGACAAAATTCTTACAATAGCTTCATTATCACCTGAATACACCACCTACTTTTTGTTGAGCACGGAGGTGCCCAGAGTTATCTAATTATTTCACATGTGCTAGTTAGTCATTTTGCAGGCCTATTGCTAACTCAAAAACAGACAAGTATTATTGTCATGATTTTACAGTTAATGTAACTGCGACTCGCCAAAGTTAAGTAGTTAGTTCAGGATCACACAATTATTAAGAGTGGAGCTAAGGTTTGAACACTCATCTCTCGTTTCAAACCCAAAATGCTAAGACAACACAAACACCAATAATGGTGCACAGCATTATAAGATGGCGATGTGGCGATGGGGGAGGAGGACACAGTGCTTTTCAGGGATGTCCACTCATATCACCACTTTGCCCAGGAGCTCTGAGTCCCCATGAGAGGGGAGTGAGGTGAGGTGGTCTCAGAACACAAGTAACTGGAATGATCACATGGAAAAAAGGACCAAGAGTGTTATTTTCAAAATGTTCACAATGATCTGGTAAGCTCCAATTTGTGTTATGTAGAGACAAAAACGCTGATCAATTTGTTCCAAATTCCACATTGAAAGCGTGTGTGCGTGTATGCGCATGTGAACACAAAAGGGATTCTGACCTCAAACCCAGAAATTCTGCCTCCACCCAACGCTGTATTCATTATAACAAACCTAAAACTCACCACATGGCTCAGTTTACATAAAAATCTGCTGTAAACTGATAAAGGGCTATGAAGTCGAAAGGGTCAGAGCCTGGGTTTGAAACCGAGGTTCAAAACTGAGGTTTGAAACTAAGCTCAACATTTACCAATGGTGTGACCTTGGGCAAATCAGTAAAGGCAGCAGCGATCTACACAGACTGTGCAGTCATCCCTTGGAATTCTCGGGGGACTGGTTCCAGGACTCCCCTCAGATACCAAAATCTAAGGATGCTCAATTCCCTTATATAAAATGTTGTGGAACAAGGCATACAGTTGGCCCCCTGCATGCTCAGATTCCCAACCGTGGATCAAAAACAGTATTTCTGATCCATGGTTGGTTGACTCTGAGGATGTGAAACCCATGGATATAGAAGTGGTAACTTATAAAGCTACGTTTCATTACTACACACATTATCTTCTTTAATCCTCACAACCACCTTTTGAGGTGGGAATTATTATCCTGTTGTAAATGGCAAAATCCAGGACACAGTAAAAAATGTGGCAGAAGAAGGAATCAAATCCAATTTTTATCTAACATCAGTCTTTTGATATGAGCCTCAGTTTCTTCCCTGAAAAACCAGATCTGAATATCTAACTCAGATTCAGAGGGATGCTACAGTGATTTCCTGAGACAACGTCCAGAAAGTAGGATGTTTTCCTTAAATAGGACTCAACAAACAGTAGCTAGTGATGTTTTCATCATCACCATTATCATCCCCATCATCATCATCCTCACTACCCACACCACCACCACCACCACCATCATCGTCATCATCATCATGTTAATAGAGAATAAAAAACTAAACTTAGGGCTACTGTCAATAAACATTTAACAGCATTCCTTAATGCTTCAAATTAGTTTTATCTCCCAAAACACCCTTTTCAAAGATTAGAAACCTCACATTTTTCCTTACTGAACAAACTTGGCTTGAAAACTGCTTTTGTTGCAGCTAAGTCAACATACAGCTATTAATTCATCGCAATCCACATTTACAGAATCAGTGCCAACCTCTGGAATTCAACTTACTCATAACCAAGTAGCTGGTTTTATTTTGATAAAAGCTACTTGAAAATCTCAGGGGTCCATGCTTGCCAAAATCAAGTGGAAAAATGTTGGGTGTCACACAATTTGGAAGTGCTCTAAAAATAATACTCTGAGAATGTGAGGCAGTTGTATTTTCCTCTAAAGTATAAATCATTACTAGGGCTCTCGAAGTCATGGACCCGAATAATCTCAGCAGGCTAATGGATAGCTTTCTTTAAAGACTAATACCAAACACTTTTGTTAACATTGACTTACACATCCATTCAGGCCCCTGGGAGGCATACACAACTAAGTGGGTTGGTATGAGAGATAAAAGTCTTTAAAAGTGTTTAAAGCACAAAGTACGGAGACAGCCACCATTTTCAGAGGGCATGTGCTAAAGCAGCCCATGAAAGGGGAGGCCCCGAGTGTTCTGTAGGGGCCAGGCCTGACTGTCTACCATCACCGCTCTCTTGCCCTTTTGCTGGGCCAACATTCACTTGTCTTTGGGTTCACGTCTAAGTATGTGAAAAAATCATTACAGTGTGTGTGTACGTGTGCATGCCCAAGTGTTGGGGCAGTGGGGAGTGGGTTGGGAGAATCTTCAAACACCTAAACCCAGAGCCTACTCTTTGGGAAATGTCATCTTTTGGAACATAGATAAAAAATCAGGTAACAAACTTTACATTAGTCTACCAATACCAGCCAGTTAAGGGCCACGTTGGAAGTCTTAAGTTATTGAGTGATACCACATGCACTAATTTTCTTTTAGCCTTGAGATCCTCACACTAAATAATCAAGAAGTTTAGACAGACCAAAATTATGTTCCAGCAAGTATTTTGAAAAATTCATCTGACAATACAGTCACTCTAATATCTGATTATTCTAATATCATACATACTATTAACATTATTATCTATATCAATTAACTGTCTGACTATCACAATCTAGTATCTTTTTTGGTTGATGAGGGATCTCATCAAATCACAAAATCTAATGCGTGACTCTGAGGGCTTTTGTAGTTAATTTGTCCCCCTCCTCTCTCAGGATGGGGACTCCCTATTAAGCTGAAGAAAGCCATTCACATCTCTTGAATAAAACCATCCTGGGAGTGCCCTGTGTCCTAGTTGAGAGAATCCTAGGCTAGGAGGCAGGAGGTGTAAATTCTGGCCCCGCTTTAGCCACCATTAGCTAAATGACTTTGGGCAAAACAGTTACCTGGTTTGAGCCCGGCTTTTCTACTTTGTAAATGGGCATATGGGGCTGGCTTTCCAGTTCTAACAGCCACTCATTGAAGTTCATGTTCTAAGATTCAATTTTGATATTGCTTACCTTTATGATTATTCAAATACTCATTTATTTTTAGTCATAAATTTGAAACTGTTATGTTTACAAGCATAAACATTTTTATTTATTCATTTAATCCATAAACATCTATTAAATCCCTGCTACGTGCCCAATGCGGTGCTTTAGGCTAGCAATAGACCAAAGATCAGAATCTACACAACTGCTCTTTCCATGGTTAAATGGGAAGACAGGCATTGAACAAATAATTTAGAAACCAGTCATGCTGTTGTTTATAATTACACAAATGTGCCAAACTCTAAAGAGAAGCAAGGGAATGATTAACACAAAATTCGGGCTGTGATTACTTCTGCGAGGGGATGGGGGGGTGTGGAGCAATGGGGGAGAAGCTCATCATGGGAATGTTATACTTTTTAACTTGGATGTTCATGTTATTATTTGTTACTATACTGGAACATTTTACACCCTCTTTTGCAAATATCTCATATTTCACAATCTAAAGTTTCAACAGATTACGTAAGAATAAAATTCATGTACAAACCCCAAAAATTGGCATTCATAGAACATTTCTTGGGAATCTAAAGCATCCAAAACATAAATGATTTCAGAGTTCAACATTAATAGGTCGGATGCCACTTGAGATGACATGTTAAAGGACAAACTCAGCTTTGTTTGCGGTTTAATCCCACATTTCTTTTCAAAGTGCCAAAGTTCTTCCAATTAAGTCAATGGAGAGCTCCAATGTTGAGTGTTTGGAAATCACTGGTAAATCTCTTAAATAAATTTAAAGCAATGCATTATTTAACATACATAATCACACATTCTTTTCTCTTTTATTAAATGCTGATCCAGACTTAAGACTCAAGAACTTGAAAACTTATAAACAAAAGTTTTATTATTAGGTTTTTTTAAAAGGTCAATAACCTAAAGGATACCTGGGAAAGGAGCTGTCAATCATCATATATGTAACCGAAAGGATAGAGGCAGAGAACCAGTGTTCATTTCCCACTGGAATTTCATTTTTTAAACACCATGACTGGAAACCATCATTAAAAAACAGTATCACCCTAGCCGTTTTGGCTCAGTGGATAGAGCATCAGCCTGCGAACTGAAGGGTCCCAGGTTCGATTCTGGTCAAGGGCATATGCCCGGGTTGTGGGCTCGATCTCCAGTGGGGGACTTGCAGGAGGCAGCTGATCCATGATTCTCTCTCATCATGGCTGTTTCTATCTCTCTCTCCCTCTTCCTTCCTCTCTGAAATCAATAAAAATATATTTTTAAAAAAAACACAAAACAATATCGTTTCAGGTTTGCTCTGGTCTTTCTTCTTCTATAATCTCAAAGACAGGTATGAACACAGGGGTCCCTGGGATCTTCCCGTCATAGACATTCACCTGGTCACCTTTCCGCCTTCCCGAGATGCAGCCCTGTGTGGTGGCAACAATCACTTCAAACGCCAAGTAATGTATGTGTCATCAAAGGCCATCACTTGAGAAGAGGGCATGGGAGAAAACATAAGATTCTACTAAAATATCACTGTGGCATAAGGAAAATGAAAGGTTGTCTAGACCAAAAGTTATATTTTTAATGCCCTAGTCCTCAAGTAAAATTGCAGATCTCTTCCCTAAGTAAATGGATCCAAGTCTGATCCTTGCAAACAGGGCTTTATATTACCAGTGTTTCAGTTCTTGCAACGTCAAATAAAAGTATCACACCATCCAAAATACTTTCCCCCAAAGTCCCTAGCACATTAACAGGGAACTGTTATGCTTGCGTGTTTCCAAAGGTGAAGTTGGAATAGTAAAGAGGTTTAATCAAAGCGTCACCTGATATGTGCCCATTTGCATACAAGATACCTGGAAACTCCTACTTGATTATTAAACAAAACTGAGACACAAAAAGCAGTTATTGCTTAACCTGGGTGTTCATTTCATTGAAATACAGCTGATTATCATTCTTTGCTATAGTTATGTTCTATAAAGTTACTGCTAAATTAGGGAATACTGAACCAGTGCTCCCAGAGAAAATATAAGTTTAAGTTTGTGGGAGCCTCTGCTCTCAACATTTTCATCAACTGATCAATGCACAGCCTTGTTTTACGTGTTCCTGTTTAAAGACAACTAATATTAATTAAAATACTGTTGATTCATGAACATTGACCTCACAGTCAACAGCACACATGCATTTTCTCCACAGGTCACATCATAGCCCTCTTGTTCTTAGGGAGACCAGCGGCATTTCAGCTCTACACCTCGGGGCCATTTTCAACAGCAAAACTGCCAAGGAAAAGGACAAAAATGTTTTCCTGCCATCACCCTAGGTTAGTTCAAGTTGCTCCTGGTGTTTCTATGGACATCCATCCTCCCAGGATGCTTCATACTGCAGGCCTGTGGGTAGTCTGAGCCCACACCAAGTCACACTGAGGACTGGGATGTCCAAGTTACTGACCTGGCCCGGTCATGTAGGGCTCAATGTGACTTTTTTAAAGAGCAATTAAAGAAAATCATACATGGGAACAAAAAGTAGATCCAGCCATGTCAGCCCGGTGTGTGGGGAAGTTGCTCCTGGTGTTTCTATGGACATCCATCCTCCCAGGATGCTTCATACTGCAGGAGCTGTGGGTTCTTAAACTGGACCGGAGGGCGGAACAAAAGCATGGATGGAGTGTTTGTGTGAACTCATATAAATTCAAAGTAAACATCATTACATAAAAGGGTACGGTCTTTTTTTTTTTTTAGTTTTATTCATTTCAAACGGGCCAGATCCGGCCCGCGGGCCGTAGTTTGCCCACGGCTGCCCTACACCGTGGACCTGACACCGTTAGCAGATGGCACGCACACTCTTCTGGTGTGTGCAGGAGAGGCTGTCTTCCTGAGAAGACAGGTGTTCAGGACACAGGAACCCCCGCTCTCAGTTCTATGCAGAGATGCAGAGGCAGGATACATGGGTTCAATGAACAGCTGGATTCTTTTAACATAATTGACAATCAGTGTTCCAGTTCAGCGCTCTGGTCTAGAAAAGCACTGACAAAGCCTCTATTCATTAGAGTGCTGTGTTCTTAAGTGACGTCATTCTGTCTGTTTGCAGTTTAAGTACCTGGTTAAAGTTAAACTTTCTAAATGCCCCACTTATGGCATCGTTTCCATATCTGAGAATAAGGACTTTGAGCTTTTTCAATTATTCCCAGGGAAGAAGAGAAGGAACAGAGTATGAACACACACACACACACACACACCTTACTTTTGAGAATTATCTAACAGCTACAAAAAATTGAGTCACTTTTTCTAAACAAAAACTAAAGAATCTAATTTTAAGTTACAAGAATGAAAAGAGTAAGCTTATTTTCTTGATCTATCCATAACAATTAACGATTCACTTAAAAAGTTAGGAGAGGAATGGGGCACATCTCTGTTTTTTCTGTACTATTTGAAATTGCCATTGCCAAATAATCATGTCATACCTTTGTAATTACAAGATGAGTTTTTCTTTTAAAGAATTGTTCTATTAACCCCAAAAGATTGCTCAAGTATTAATAATGAAATAAACAGCTGCTATTCTAACTAGTTCAAACCTAATCATCTATTTTACTCTGAGAAGGAACTGAAGGAGACTTTTTCAAATAAAGCTTTGAGTTTACATGAGTAGAAAATGCCCCGCATATTTACTCTTAATCATCTATAATTTAAGTGTTCTCTTTATATTATTAGGCACTACAACTTAGTCATATAAGACACCGAATTAAACATGGGAGCTGAAAATTTGTTTTCTTATCAAAAATAACTGTTCTCATATAAACATCCTAAAAAATGTTTACAAAGAAACTGGTAAGATACACATGAATTAAAACATATTCGACTAGCCCGCCTGGTATGGCTCAGCAGTTGAGTGGCGACCTATGAACCAGGAGGTCACCAATGGATTCCCAGTCAGGGCACACACCCGGGTTGTGGCCCAATCCCCAGTGGGTGGTGTGCAGGAGGCAGCCAATCGATCATTCTCTCTCATCGTTGATGTTTCTATTTCTCTCTCCCTTCCCCCTCCTCTCTGAAATCAATAAAAATATACTTAAAAAATATATATGGCTATATATTAATCTTTATAAAAGACATCATAATTAATAATCCATTATTTGAATTAAATAACGTTATGCAAAAATTACTGCAGAATTCTCAGAACACAGTAATAGAGTAAATGAGGTGTTTCTTTTAAATTTAAAACCTTTCAGGAATTGAACTGCAACAATTCCAATTAACATTGTAAAACTAATGAATCTAATTAAGAGATCACTTGGGAAAGGGAAATGGTTCTTAACTTCACCACTAGCAATAAACCAAATTCCTCTCTTCAGTCTACTTTATGGCTGAAATAGAAGGAAATCTTTCCCTGGTATCAAACAGCCAGGGCAGAAAGGCTTACTCCTTACTCCTCTGTAAGAGGCACCACATCTGAGGGAGCCCAGCCCTGCCCCAGCCCCAGACCTGGGGTGGGCCTCACTGTAAAGGGACTTCCCTGCCTGAGAGACCTCTCCATCTACACCCTCTCTCCCCACCCCGCCCACCCCCCGCAGGAAACTAACTTTCATCTGGCACTGAAATGTGTTCATATCACATTTTAACATAACTGCAGCGCACGCCCATCATTTCCTTCGAATGAAATAATGAAACAGGACTTAAGCCTGAACGCGAGTTGAGAATAGGAAATCTTCGGTGATTGCTACTCCTAAGCTCCTACCTCAAGCCCAGTTAGGTAAGAAAAAGAGCATTCCTTCAGATGAACAGAAATTCAGCCATCCCCCAACGTCCTCAATTATATGCAATGTGCTAGCTGAGCATCAGGCTGTCTGGACTGCCAGCC
>NW_005871368.1:86769-149827 GCF_000147115.1 Myotis lucifugus | reverse complement strand
AGTGTCAGCCCGTGCACCGAAGTGCCTTGGGTTTGATCCCCAGTCAAGGGCACATGCCTGGGTTTCAGGTTCACTCCCCATCCCCTGGTTGGGGCATGTGCTGGAGGCAACCACTCGATGTGTCTCTTTCACATCAATGTTTCTCTCTCTCAATCATGTCCTTCCCTCCTTCCCTTCCAACCTCTCTGAAAGCAATGGGGAAAATTGCCTCTGGTGAGGATTAACAGAAAAATGAAATTAAAATTAAAAAAAATAAAAGGGCAATGCAAGTTATAGATTCTTCTTCAATGGACTACAAACACAAAGTATCTCTTCATGACCGATTTCACCTCACAGACCTGAATAATTCACTGAGGATGAGACATATTCCATAACACACTGAGTTCTAGTTGATCTGAGCTGGACAAAAAAAAAAAATACTAAAACAAAAGAACAAATAAACATTCCCAAACATAAACCCATATCTTAGACTGGGAAATACCATATGTCATTACTGATTTTTGGAGGTGAGGCATCTTATTGTGCATCTGATTTTACACTATCACACTAAAACATAACAAAACCACTGCTTACTATCTATAAGTCTGGGAAGAATGGATCGCAGTTCCTCACAAAACCAGGAAAACCTTTATACATGAAGTAGCATGAGTTTCTCTGCCCATCGGAGAAAGAACAGTGAGCTTGGGTCAAAAACATAAAAGTCAAAATGAGCAGTAAACAGTTTTCACTTTTCTCAGCTAAATGTCTAAAACCTAAGTTCTTTCCAAAGAAAATACATTTTACAGACAGATGTAGAAGCTTTGACTTAGGAAATTCACGAACATACACATCAAAAACTTAATCTCTTCTGAAATCTATTTATATAATTAAAGATAAAGTTAGCCTTTTACAAGATTGTGTGCATTATTCAATATCCTTGAACAGTGCTTGCTACTATGCTTTTCTGTATTCTTATATCTTTGAAAGAAACAAAGGAGGTGCCATCATATATGCACGTACACATTCTCCTAGGTATTTCCACTACCTTTGAGGAGGAATAAAGTCCACTTTCTAAATAAAACCGAACAGCTTTGAGATTAATTATACTGCAGATATTGACCTTAATTGAAGGCACACACATATATATTTGTGTGTGTGTGTATAAAATAGTATTATTATAAAGATACTAGTGGCCCCGTGCACAAAATATTTGTGCACAGAGGGAGGGTTCCCCTCAGCCCAGCCTGCACCCTTGCCAATCAGGGACCCCTTGGGGGATGTCCGACTGCTGGTTTAGGGATCGGGCCTAAACTAGCAGTCAGACATCCCTCTCGCAATCTGGGACTGCTGGCTCCTAACTACTCACCTGCCTGCCTGCCTGATCGCCCCTAACTGCCTCTGCCTGCCTGCCTGATTGCCCCTAACCCTTCTGCCTGCCTGCCTGATCACCCCTAACCTCTCTGCCTGCCTGATCACCCCTAATTGCCTCTACCTGCCTGCCTGATCACCCCTAACTGTCCTCCCCTGCCAGCCTGATGTCGCCCCCAACTTCTCTGCCCTGCCAGCCTGATCTCGCCCCCAACTGCCCTTCCCTGCTTGCCTGATCACCCCTAACTGCCTCTGCCTGCCTGATCACCCCTAACTGCCCTCCCTGCTGGCCTGATCTTGCTCCCAACTGCCCTCCCCTGCAGGCCTGATCTCGCCCCCAACTGCCCTCCTCTACCGGCCAATTTGGTTCTGATTGGTTGGTTTCTATGCCAGTCAGCGTCAAAAGCTCCACCTCCTAGGCAGCCACTGGCTCCTCACACTTCACCCAGATTTGGTTCTGATTGGTCGGTTTCTATGCCAGCCAGCATCTCTGGGCCTATCAAAGGGACCTGATCAGATAGGCGGGGCTGATCAGCAGCCCCAGTAGAGGCCTGGAGAGAAATGGAGGCACAGCTGCTGGCCCGGCGGGAGAGAAAGAGAGAGGCAAGTGCTGATCAACAGCTGCCACACAGGCTACAGATCAGACCCTGCTTTTCTCTTCAGGTCTCTCTCCGGGCCTGATTCGCAGCCCCCTCAGCAGGACTGACTTCCGGTTAGTTGAGCCTCTAGATGTGACGGGCCCAGGGTTTTTATATATTAGGATTATAATATGGATAGTATATATGTGCCCACTAAACTTATGTTCACTGTCTTGATTTTTCTTTTTTTAAGCAATATCATTGACTATATTATTTTTATTGTTTTCCAGCTTTATTGAGATAAAATGGACATAATAGATGTTAAAGGTATATATCTTAATGATTTGATAGATACATATATTAATGTATATGTAATGTATTAACTAACCACAGTAGGATTAGTTAACACTTCCATAGCCTCACATAATTAGCATTTCTTTTGGAAGGGAGAACACTTAAGACCTACTTTCTTAACAGCTTTCAAGTCTACAGTACAGTATTGTTAACTATAGTCACCATGCTCTACTAGTATATTAGATCCCCAGAACTTATTCATCTTATAACTAGAAGTTTGTACTCTTTGACTGAAGTCTCCCCTTTTCCCCCACCTCCAGCCCCAGCAACCACCATTCCACTGTTTCTATGAGTTATACAATTTTAGATTCCACATATAAGTGAAATCATACAGTATCTGTCTTTCTCTGGCTGACTTATTCCACTTAGCATAATGCCCTCAAGGACTACCCATGTTGTTGCAAGTAGCAGAATTTCCTTTTTCTCCACTGGCTCCTAAATATTTCCTTTTTCCATTATATGTATATATATGTGTATAGATCTATCTGCATCTGTGTGTATACATCTTTACTGCACAAGGACACTTAAATTGTTTCCATATCTTGGCTCTTTTCAATGCTGCAATGAACACAGGAGTTTAGCTTTCTCTTCAAGATCCTGACTTAATTTCCTTTGGATATATACCCAGAAGTAAGATTTCTGGATTATATGGTAGTTCTATTTTTATTTTTTAGGAACCTCCTTACTGCTTTCCATAGTGACTGTAACAAGTTACAGTCTCATCAACAGTGCACACAATTCCTTTTCCCACATCTTCTCCAGACTTGTTATCTCTTGACATTTTGATAATAGCCATTTTAACAGGTGTGAGGTGATATCTCATTGTGGTGTTTTCCCTGGTTTTATTGAGAAATAACTGACATACATCATATATAAGTTTAAGGCGTACATCATGATGGTTTGATTTACATATACTGTGAAACCATTACCACAATCGATTCAAGTTAACATCCATCTTTTCATATAGATACAATAAAAAAGAAAGAAGAGGAAAAATTTCTTCTCCTTGTGGTGAGAACTCAGGTTTACTCTCTTAACAATTTTCCTACCCATCATGCAGCAGTGTGAGCTACTATCATCACGTTGTACATTACATCCCAGCAGGATGATCTAAAGAAGTCTAGATTTTTAAAATCCACTCTAACTTGAAAATGATCCCCTCTGATATACGTTTCCTATTCAGAGAGTGAAAGTTTAGTCTACTGCAGGCAAAAGCATTTATTTTTTTAATTTATTGGGGTGACACTGGTTAACAAAATTATACAGGTTTCAGATGCACAATTCCACAACACATCATCTGTATGCTGTTTTGTGTGTTCACCACCCCAAGTTTCCTTCCATCACCATTTATCCCCCCTAACCCTCACACACAGACAAAAGCATTTAGAAAGCCACTTTCAGTGCAGGTAGTAGATACTAATTTTCTGTCTCCTTGGGGGAGGGGAGAACACTAGAATTATTTATATATTAAAGAAATCTAGAACATAACTTTCAGGGTGGTCCATGCAAAAACAGGTCATGTTTTAACACGAAATGACTTTAAACAGAGCCTGCCAGTGCAAGACACGTTGTTACATCTCTTGCTTAAAACAGAAAAATAAACAAGCTGTATGTCAAAGAACAGAACAGAGGCTTGCATTTTAGTCCAGATGAACAGAGTATACCCCCCCCAAAAGAGGCTCCCCTCCCATTTATATGCAGTGTAGTCGAGTCCATCAAACACAACACACTGGGGTGGAAGGGTCTCACCCGTCAAAACTGCTCAACGCTTCCACACTAAACATCGCCACCAGGTCTCCTGGCCCCCTCCTGCACACGGCACGCATCTCTCTGCAAGCACTCTGGGCTCCTTCCTACCAGCTGAGACCCCTGGAATTCGGCCCAATTGGTCCATAGCCTTTTTTAAAACTTCACTTAGGGCTCATCTATGGCAGAAAGCCACCTAATCCTCAACTCCACCCAGCTCTTCACGACTCCCAGGCGTTACATTCCCTCACTGCTCATGAATTTAGCTTATACCATACTCTCGTCATTTATATTTACCCATGTGTTTATGCTGCAACTATTCGGCAGCTGTTGCATGTATGTGTTGCATTAGCATCTTAGCTAGGGAGCCTGTCTTCTAATATCTTTCTACTGACTCACCCTCTAGAGTCCTGTCATAGCGTCCAGGATTGGAGATCCATATCATGTAACTCAGAATGAGAAAGGAGAAAACTCAATGTGTGGCTTAAAGGGAATACTGAGTTTCCAGTTTATACTAAATTATTCCCCTGCCTTTACCCTCTCCCTCCCATCCTAAAAATTTCACTGGGGACAAGGGGGTACTGAAAAACTTGACGGAAGTAACCCTCACTCTCTGGGGTAATATCTGTCAGTATGGTGATGTTGTGTGTTTGCATGGTTAGAATTATCATTCTCTGTTGAACCATGAGGTAGCTTCATCACACAGGGAGTTTGAGAACCAGCATCAAGCTGTCCTCCAACCCTTCTTATCAAACGACTTCTTTTCCTTCCACCTCGTCTTTAATATGTTCATTTTCCACCAAAGGACCCAGAGTAATCACAAACAGAAGACCGGGTATAATACTCCATTTTTAACTTGCTAGTCATAGATACCAGGAATGCATCCGTTCCCTTTAGTTTGTTTGTTTGCCTCCCAAATTTCCTACATCTTCATTCTTCTCTCAGAACTGCCAAGAGAGGGGTAAGAAATTCATGGTTCTCCAAACACCCACCTTTTCCAGCTCTGCCCCGAGCACCACTCCAGCCATCGCTGTGGACACAGATGCACTCGGAGCCAACGCAGCTTGAGCTTCGGGCGGTCACTTTCTGACCCTACCCAGGCCTCACACCTAAGATTTTATTCATAATTTCATGTTCTTTTTATAAAGGAAGGCCCCACAAGAGGTGTGTCTGCCCTGTTATTAAATTCACACTTTAGCCACCAGAAGGTACTGGCCAAAGTGCCTCCTTGCCCTAGGCCAAAGCCCAACCTGCTGGGAGGGGAGGAGAGGGAGGAGCCCTTCCCGTTCCAAGGGCTGCCTGAGCCGGAGGCAGGGCCCCTGCCCTCCTCCTAACTCCCCAGCTTGGCCAACTTCCCTCCCCGGACTGATCATGCCACAGCATCGCCCTGTCTCTGGATCATCTCTCTCCTCCTGCCTGGGGTCCCCGTCCAGTGTGACACTGGCTCACCCCCTCCTTGCGAACCTCCTGAACACAGACAGCAGCCCTTCCCTCACTGGCCTCTTCCTGGAAAGGCTCCAGCCCAGCAGAGACCATGTGCCCAGGACTCCGCATGGAGTGTCCAGCTGGGAGCTGCAGTCCGCTGACCTCCTCCCCCTGACACGTCACCCTAATTCAAAAGGGCCTTGCTCTCTTCCACTGTCTCCCTGAGCACACCTCCATACGCAATGCCACTGGCCATCCAGTGGCCCAGCCAGAAACCTGAGCATCCTCTTCCCTGTACCCCCACAAACCCACCTAGTCCCCCCGCAGTGTCCTCTATGCCCGGCTCCAGCTGGTTCCCTCTCTAGCAGGGTCTCCTGCAAGAACTTCTAAACAGCTCTGCCTACCCCTGACCTCAGCCCTCTCCACGCTGGAGGATCAGCCCTTCAGCTCCCATTACGTCTCCGAGCCACTTAACATTCTTTCTCAGTACAGAAATCACTTAAAGTAACTAGAAATCTGGATAAAGGATAAACATCTTTGTCAATGCACTACTGCAAAAAAGTAAGAGCACTCAGATCCACAGAACAGGCAATAAATGGGACAACAGAGGCAACTGGCCCTGAGGGCCTTTGCTAACCTGGGAGACCCCGGTCTTTATGAGGCAGATAAGAGAGAGAAACACACCCAGGGCCTGCCTAGAGTAGGCGTCAAATAGGAGACATCTGCAGAAAGCTAAAACACATTCCCTTTAGGGGCCTATCTTGACATGATATTTCTTACTTTAAGTGTTCCAATGTACTGAATTCTGGTGTTAATTATTTTCCCACAGCTGCAGAAAGGCTTCAAAAATATGCTGGGAAAAGTCTGAGGATATATTAACTCATACGGAAATTAAATCCTCTATGAGGATTAAAAGGTAAGATCTAGTCCATACCACTCATCTGTCTTTCCCAGACAGGAAGCTGTTGTTTTCTCCCTAAAACAACAAAGGCAAGGCACGCTTTCTGTTACCTGCTTTGCAATCCCAAGTATTATTTTATTTTAGAAATACATATAAGAGATGTTGGCAACATTTATGCATTTTCTGCTCCAGTTCAGGAAGTCTCTGAGCAGGTAAAACATGACTAGATTTATGACCATATATGGTTTTAATTAAATCTCTTGTTTGAAAGCATTTTTCTTTTTCTCAAGTCTTCATGCAGGTGGCACTTACATGGACAAGATCTTGACATCTCAGCAAAGTCAATTTTTCCTATCTACAAGTTAACATTTTTGAAGAGAAAAAGTGCCATTGGATCCAGGGTTATGGCTATACAATAAGTTAATGATTTTTAAAAAAAGTTTTGTAGCGCTAGCCGGTTTGGCTCAGTGGAGAGCATCGGCCCACAGACTGAAGGGTCTCGGGTTCGATTCCTGGTCAAGGGCACAAACCTCAGTTGCGGGTTCCCCAGCCCCAGTAGGGGCGTGTGTGGGAGGCACTATGTGTCTCTCTCTCTCTCTCTCTCCTCCCCCAAACCCCTTTCCAATCTCCCTCCCTTTCACTCTCTAGAAATCAATGAAAAAAATATCCCCAGGTGAGAATTTAAAAAAAAAAAAGGCTTTGTAAATCCAGTCACAAAGAGCCACGTGTTGTATGACTTCACTTATATGCAATGGGCCAGAACAGGCAAATCCAGAGACAGAAAGGAGGTTAGTGGCTGTCAGAGGCTGGGAAGAAGAGAAAATAGGGCATGACTGCTGGTAGGTAAGGGGTTTCTTTTTGGGGTGATGAAAATATTTGGAAATTGACTATGGGGTTGGCTACACAATCTGTCAATATGCTAAAATCTATTGAACTGTACCTACTTTAATGAATGAAATGTATGGCTTGTGAATTACATGAAATAAGACAGATTTTAAAATAAACGTGAATGGTTGCCAGGGACTTGAGGGAGAGGAACGTAAGAAGTTGTTCGATGGGTAGTTTCCGTTTGTAAGATAAGCAAGTTCTGGCACCTGGTTAACAAATGATGTGAACGTACTTTACACTATTGAACTGTACGCTTAAAAGTGGTTAAAGGGGTAAAATGTATATTTTGGGGCTACATCTCAAAATTTTTAAAATTATTATTAAAAGATGAGGGGAGCTGGGAAAGCACACCAAGCTGCTGTTAGGTGTCCGGTCTTCCTACCTGGGAACTGGGTATGGCACGCCCAAGCTGCCCCCACTATGGGAAGGGCAGCTCCCCTTCCTCTCCAGCACCGGGCTGACTCACTTAACCACCTCCCAGGAGTGCCTTCATATTAGAAAATCAGGCATATTCAAAAGGTTACACACAAATTACTGCAGCAGGACTTCTCCTCGGATAGTGCAAGTCCCTCGTGGCTTCTTCAGGACTGTTAATTTCTATTAAGATATTACACTGGATTCCACGGGGCCAACAGCATGAGGCTCACACGCTTCCTTGTGGCTATCGGGGCACTGCACTGGAGAACCACAGAAGGTCTCGTAAAACTGATGCCGAAATTAAGGGATCTGAAATTCTGTGTGGCTACACTATAGAGCTGAGCAAGCCTGAAGACAGGGAACATGAACAGGGATGCGGAGCCACACTAGCCAGAGTCGACCATGTGAAGATTGGAGTTGTGTGCTACAAACCAAAGGCTGGGCGAGACCTGGAACAAATCCTTCGCTAGCACCTTCAGCGGGAGCATGGCCGGCCAACACCTTGATGTTGGACTTCCAGCCTCCAGAATGTTGAGACACTAAACTTCTATTGTGTCAGCACCCCAGTCTGTAGGACTGTTTCCGCAGCCAGAGAAAACTAACACAGTATCTGTTCCACGCGTGGTCCTGAGGGGTGGGAAGCAACAGGGAGCAAAACCAGACATGGTTTCCACAGAGCCCAACAATTAAAAATTAAATTACTGAAAAGATATCCAATAGCTGTAAATTCATGTAGGAGGCTTCTGTAAACCAATGTCGACAGAGTATGGTCTGCAATACGTGCTTCATAACTCTGCCTCAGAACTACCTATAATAATTAGATTATGTTCAGAATAGCATGACAACTATTACAAAATAGTGAGGTCACAGAGAAATAAACGATCAGTTTAGAAACCAACTAATTAGTGTCAACAAGAAATTTTTTATATTTATGTATAACTAGAGGCCCGGTGCACGAAATCATGCCCAGGTGCGGTCCCTAGGCCTGGCTAGCGATCAAAGCGTGAGCGTCTGGCGTGGAAGGGAAGATTCCAGCTGACTTCTGGGCCCTGGCAGCACCTGGGCCCCTGCTCGTACCCGCCTTGACCTGGCGCCGCACGCTTACCTGCTCCACCATCCTGCCGCAGTCCCGCTCTTGTCAGGGTCTATCGCGTCGCCAAACGCCCACCATGTTCCGTGCCGCCCCCTGGTGGTCAGTGCACGTCATAGCGAGTGGCCAAACTCGCAGTCTCCTGGTCGAACTCCCGGTTGAACAACCGCCGGAGGGGACAATTTGCATATTAGGCTTTTATTATGTGTAGGATGGCTCACTCCAGGACTACAAATAAACACAACCTTCTCTCTAAACACTAGCCACCAAATCCATTTCCCTTTTCCACTCTGAAACCAAGACAAAAACCTACCGAGCAACATTATAACTAACGAAGTCAAGAGACAAAAAAATGTTTGATCTACTTTTTTTACTCAATGAAGGGCACAAAAGAAGGCGAGTGAGCTATGCTTATCCTCTGAGCCTGGCACATGGGTGAGCTCTCAGCCTGTTTCCTCATACAGCCTTCAAAATGGCTGATATTATCTCAATTTTATTATAGCATAATAAAATGCATTTTGTTTGATATCTCATTAGAATTGAAAGATATTACGACCCTTGGCTTAGGAAAGGCATTATTATAAAACTAATGTTTTTAGGAACATTAAAGAAAAGTAGGGAGGTTGGTAATATTTCAGAGTGTTTGCCTCATACCTGGGGAGATGGGCTCAGAGCCCCTCCCAGGTCAGCCCGCTATCTCTAAATGAGGCCATTTTGTTACAAACAGATTTTCAAAGAAATACTACAAAATCGTTGCGCTGCATCTTTGGCTATTTGACCATACTCATTTCTTTCTTTTTAAAACATCTGAGATTAATTCCAGGAAATGGGTATAGGTAAGAAAAAGGCAGAATATTGATAACAAACCTAATATATCTAATAATATTTGCTCTACTAATTTTTAAAACTGAGCAACCTCTTTATAAGTCCCCAAAACAACAAAAAAGAGTTAATATTTCATTTTAAACATACTCTGGCCTATCTTCACAGATGTCTCTCTCAAGCATACTTACATGACCCCTAACGTGGGTGGGCCTCGTCCAATCAGTTGAAGGCCAGAATAGAATAAAAAGGCTGACCCCCTCCCCCAAGAAAGAGGGCATTCCCTATGACCTGAATGTTGGGTTTTTCGTCGAGGTCATACTTCAAATGAAAACATCAGCTCTCCTGGCTCTCAAGCCTGCGGCCTTCAGACTGGAATTCACACCACCGGCTCTCCTGGGTCTCCTGCTTGCTGACTCACCTGAGATCTTGGGACTTGTCAGCCTCCATCATCGTGTGAGCTCATTCCTTATAACAAATCTCTTTCTGTGTAATACAGACATACACACACTATTGGTACTCCTTCTCTGGAGAACCCTGAATAACACAGATTTGGCAAGCTGCTCAGTTTCATTATTTGCAAAATGAAACAATATCAACCATTTTGAAGGCTGCGTGAAGAAACAGGCTCTGAACGAACACACGGGCCAGGCTCAGCCAAAGGGAAGGGGGCAGGGCCGGCGGCCGGTACCACCACCAGACCCGGGCTTATACGGAGCATGCCCAGTTACAGGCAGTGACCTGCTCACAGAGAAGCAAATGCCATCTTTTTACAAGCCCAGATGGTTATAAACACATTCGTTAGAGTAAATCAGAGACAACCTAAGAGAGTCAGATACAGAACACTCAGGCAGACATCAGCAGTCCTAAAAATACACGCTGTGAGAAATCACTGCAAGTGACAACTGAAACACCATTTTGACAGAAATGTTCATATCATCAAAGCCAAACGTGGAAATTATGAATAAATACATTCTAAGGCTGTTCGGAAATAGATGAGAATGCTTCCTTCTCTCCCGCCTAACCTTTCATAGACACACCTGTGAGCATAAAACACCATGTGCTCACAGTAGCAAGAGTCCACTTCAGAAAACTTATTATCTCCTTGTTGCTGCTGCTCCAAGTTATTCTGAGGAAATGATGAATTTACTTTCTCACATACTTCAGACCAGCCATCCGGAACAAACCCTACCACTGAAAACTACTGATAATATAAGAAAGAATTCTCAAATGATATTTTTAGCTGCATTGCTAAACTGGCAAGAAAGCATAGGCCCAAAACCAAGGGAACAAGGGACCCAAGGGTGGCCTGGAGCACGGAGAGCCACCAGCTGAACTGAACCCGAGGCAGGACAGTCCTCATCGCCAGATGGAGACAAATTCACCAACAGGTCTTCTGACCAGCGGGGCCTGGGTGCTTCTGTCCCCATGTGCAAGGGACCTGAGGGTGGGCAGAGGCAGAGGGAAGGAGGGAGCACATAGGACACGAAGTCCAAACCCAGCCATTCTCCTCAGATGCCTGAGAGAGTCGGGTTCAGATACTACTCTGAGTTCTGAGACGTCTGCCATGTCTTCGTGGCACCCCCATTTCCACATGGAAGAGCAGATTCTAAATTCTATTACCACACTCAGAAAGCCAAGGAGCTGAATTAATGGCTACAAAACACTCAAGGCCACAGGCTTCAAGTTGTCTGTCCTCCCTGTGTTAACTGCAGAGGAGCTGGGCCCCAGCCATTACCAATCCCATGCCTTGACCTTGCCCGAAAGCGGTGTCTCCTCCCCCCCCCCCCCCCCCCCCCACAGAGAGGGGTGCTGGCTACTCCAGAAGCTCTGCCTCTCCTGGGAGTGGGCCTGTTGGCCTCCACCATCATGGAAACGTAGACTATCAAACTGTCTTCGTGACTTGGGGGCAACACCATTCTCCCCAATCTAGGCCTGGAAATACACCGTGTGCAACACTCCTGCCCCTTGGAGCAGGGCTGCAGGATGGAGGTGAGAGGAACAAATAAGTAGGCTATGTTTTCAATCTTCAGTAAAGATGGTGTTTGCTTCCCATGACGTCCTTTGTTATAGGAAAAAGAGAAGGAGCCCACATCCCAGAAAAAGTGAAAAAGAACGGTTAAACAACTAATTTGGAGTAAATTCAAGAGAAAGACATTTCTCACGTAGTTGAAGAACATGCTCAGCTCACAGAAAGCGGAACTAGGCAGTGAGGTGGGGAGAGACCCGGGTACACCCCACCACACATGTCTTATGGGCACAATTAAGTACGGACAGTGGCCTCCAGGAACCGAAGCTAACAGACACGGAAGCCACTTGTTTCGTGGTCCTTTGGGCTCTTGTATTGGGGGTTGCTCCTCCAGACAGCACACCAATTACCAATGAGACAGGGCATGCTGCTATCCTGAAAGGTATGGGGGGAAGGGAACAGCAGGTGGGAGAGGAGGGTAGCCAGGAGCCTATAGTCAGAGTTGGGCACTAGTAGCTCTGTAGCCGAGACCAACATGGAACGTCATATTTCCCTCCTATGTAGAAATGTGCCAAAGACTGAGACACTGAAATCCAGATAGCAAACCAGCATTAGAGACCCCTCTCTGCCTCTCCCTCAAACTGAGAAGCAAGTACACGTTTCCTTCCCCATCCATCTCCCTTCGTCCCTTTGGATGCCCACAGAATCGGAGGTTCAGTAATCATGTGCAGCTGAAAACACAGCTGCTTGTTCTTTTTAAGGAACAGTGTCAAGTGATTAGAGCTTACATTTTAAAATATGGCACAAACAGGAGTACATATATGTGTGTATACGTGCATATATTTTGCAAGTGTTTTCCTGATTCTGAGAATTAGTGGGTGCAAATAAGAAATATTATCAGCCGCATTCCTCTGTTAGACCAATTCCAGCCCCACTCCACTACTACCCTTACTCACCTGTCCCCCCAAATAAGCTCTCCATAAAGCAGCACAGTCTTAAATGCCCTATCAGAAATTTTGTTTTTGAGAATTTGTTTTTACAGATTTGAGAGAAACATTAATATGAGAAAGAAACATTGATTGACTGCCTCCCAGACATGCAAACCTAGGAGGTATGTGCCCTGACCAGGAATCGAGTCTGCAAACTTTTGGTATTTGGACGACACTCCAACCAACTAAGCGACCCAGCCAGGGCTCCAATCAGAAATTTTAGAACAAATAAATAGGCATAATCAGGACCCTAGTCTGGAAATACATTATTGATGCAGAATACAGACTAAGTAGGTTGCAAGAATAGGCAGAATTTAAAATCAGGCTGGACAAAGACCATCCTAGACATCTGGTAAGTCTGTGGTGTAAATGAAGGCCATGGTAGGTAGAGTATGCTCTGAGTACACTTGTCTACAAAAAATTAAGGTCTACTGTATCAAGAAGAGCAAAAAAATTAAGTGAGGTACCCAGGGTACCTGGGCAGAGGTGGGGAGACAACATTCATTCTCAAGTCAAAAGGGTTTTTAATTCTCAAATCCACCAGCTACTTGATTGGCGCCAAGGGTGCGCTGTAATTTTGCAATTATGCATGGAATTTCAGTAAGCATAGGGCTAAGGTATCAACTTCAATTCTTCCAGTGTCTACAGCATCTTCAGTGAATTGCTTAACTCACATTAAAAGTGGTACTTATGAAAAGTATATATCATGGAAAATTATTATACATATAAACTAATTAGGCTGTATCAATGTGTCCTTGGTAAAAATTAGCCAAGGTGTGGGTGTGGAGATCATCAAATTAGGAAAAGCAAACTGAATGACTGAATGAATGGGTGGATGGATTAATATCTAGGTATATAATACCTTTTTTCTTATGGTCTCAGAGTGTCCTATATAACTCAAAGGCTATATAGTTTGTCAAATGTTTTCCTATGTTTGTTTTCCTTATTTTTACATTTAAAGCTTGAGCTTTATCCATCTGAGTCTTTCTTGTTATCTGATTTGAGATGGAAAAAGTAACACAGCACCATTTATTAAGAAACCATTCTTCTTTCCCCACCCAATTTAAATGCACTTTACCATATATAAGTTCCCATGTGTACTAGGACTCTCAATTCTATTTCTATACCAGTACTTGCTGTTTTAATTACGTGGCTTTAAAATTCTAACATTGGAAAGAGCAAGCCCCAGTTTACATATTTCAAAATGATTCTCATATATTTATTCACCCACATGAACTTAAAATCATTCTGCCTGGTTCCCCATCCCCACCACCTACAAAAGTGATGCTCCGGTTGCCAGGGCATAACATGTGTAAATTCCTTTGGAGAGAATAGTTTATGATACTATCTTCCTGTCCAGGAGTGTGGTGTGTTCTTCCACCATTTAATTCTTGTTTAAATTCCTTCCTTAAAGCTTTCCTTCTTATCAGACATGCTCCCTCCTAGTTAAATGAATTTCTAAGTATTTTTTTCTCTCTGATAGGTTTAACTTATACTGTGGGTGGTTTCTCTTTCCTATTTTTCTAAATTTTGAGTTTTCTACAATGAGAGTGTTGCTTGCATAATGTTTAAAATTGAGGGCAATGGGGGATTACATTTTTTGTGTGTTTGGAAGTAATAAATAGAGAGAAACCATGCTTTCCGCTTGATTTTCCCATCCTAGAGCTCACAGGCAGGGTGGTGGAGGGAACGCCGAAATCCCCCGCTCACCACGGCTTGTCCTCCAGGGACTTCTCTCTCTGATCCAGCGCCAAGGACACAGCTGAGAGCCCAGAGCTGCCTTCTCTGAGTTTTTCCCTCTTTCTAATGTCTGAGAGTTTAAGTCCCAGTAATCTTCCTTTCTGGTTTCATGACCAATGGTGTGGCCAATACGCCACTTCCCCACTCCCAGCTTGCCTCCAAGAACAGTCCATGAAACCCAGCTTCCTGGGTCTAACAGAGTTCCCCCAAATTCAACTCCCCATCGAAGAGCAAGGTTTGAGAACGGAGGTGAGATAAGGTGAAAGGAAGTCACTGTGCACCACCCAAGGCTGTTGGAAGACATCATCAAGCGGAGGCTGGTTTCCGTTAAGAAACAGCTGACCTGCACCGGGTATAAAACTGCAGGACTCGGCCAAGACGCTAATGCAAAATTAAGTCTTCCCAGGAGAAAATGAACGTTGGTAATGTGACAGCTTGGTTGCAAATGTCAACTTTTTCCTGATTAGGGAAGAAATCCTCAGAGTCAGGTGTAGACACATTTACTCACACCAAGCGAAGGTGTGAGATAGCTTTCTCACTCTTTCCAATTGCTGACTTGAGAAGGAAATATACAAGAGAAGATTCCCTGTGGAACCGACAGCTGGAACCTTCCCGAGATAAGCAGGGCATGTTTATTTGAGAGGGAAATCTAAGCAGCATCTGAGAGGTGATGGTACAAAAATTCGGAATCCCTATCAGTCCTCTACCACAATCTCTGAAGTTTGAAAGGAAGTAAAAACTATTCCTTAGAAATTCAACACTTCCTCACTGAATTCAGTACTGAGCGGAGTGAGTCCCAGAGCTTCTGTTTCCCCCAAGAAGTCAAACTTCTTCACACATACGGAATCCTCCTACAGTGCCTGTAATAACAAGTAAACATCATTTCCTAGTCATGGTTCCCATGAGGAAACTTCCTGGCCCTTCCCACACTCTCACTGGCTCCCTCCCAGGGGTGGGTCTTTATCTATCTGACCGGTGAATCTGGGGCAAGGATCTGGGTCTTCTTACTCCGACCTTTCCTCTTTCTGGTCCGTCCTGCCTCCTAGCACAGCGTGTCGAGTCTGGACAGTTCTCACCTCCGGGCGCCTGTCTGTATGCCAGTGATGGGGGTGGAGTCTGTCTAACCCAGGGCACAGTTATCAGCACAGGCGGCCAGCACTGAAGTCTAGTGTTTACCAGTCTTCGGGCTGACGTTGTGATGCGTGGTGGATGCGCGCCTCCTCGGTTGGTTCTGAACTCAGGAGAAGGAAGAGGATGTTATTAACACCACCCCCTCTTTAAACAATCCCTTTATTTCAACAAAGAACTCTATATAAACAAAAAACTAAGAAGGGCTGGATGCAGTGCTTTGCCGATGCCCTCCACTATCTATGCTAAGAAAAGCCTGACCCCTGGGCCGGAGAGTTAAACCCATGGCACCAAAACCTGCAGCATTGGGCCTAGGAGGGCACGCAAACCTGCAGACAGAGGTCCTCTTAAAGGACACCCCGCGAAAGGCCTTCATGGGGTCCTCGCCTGATCTTCTGTAGACAGGGGAACTAGTAGGGTCTTTTTCTGGGAAAAATCACATCATCCTATCAAAAATATCATTCCCTCCATAAGTTTCCAAGCACTGCACTCTCAGCAGAAACATAATTTGTAAGTACATGGTCTTTTTTTTTTTTTAAATTGATTTCAGAGAGGAAGGGAGAAGGATAGAAAGATAGAAACTTCAATGAAAAAGAATCATTGATCAGCCGCCTCCTGCATGTCCCCTACTGGGGAACAAGTCCGCAACCTGTGCCCTGACAGGGAATCAAACCATGACCTCCTGGTTCATAGGTGGAAGCTCAACCACTGAGCCACACCAGCTGGGCGTAAGTACATGATCTTTACCTGCCTTACTACTTAGGCACATTAGTGACAATTTAAGGAATCTACCCTCACAGCATGGAAATCTAAAAACAACTTCAATTTTCCCTACAAACCCTAAGCCATTCTCCAAAATAATCTATCTACCATATATCTATATATATATATATATGTATATATATATATATCCACACACACACATATATAAAGCCTAAGCGACCGAACAACTGTTTGACCAGCAGCTATGACGCGCACTGACCACCAGGGGGCAGACACTCAATGCACAGGTATGGAAACATGGAACTGACTGACGAATCTCAGAGGGAAGGGGGAAGGCGGGAAGAGATTAACCATGCATACTAGAGGCCTGGTGCATGGATTCGTATACCAGTGGGGTCCCTCGGTCTGGCCTGTGGGGATTGGGCCAAAACTGGCAGTCTGACATTCCCCAACGGGTCCCGGATTGCAAGAAGGCGCAGGCCAGGCCGAGGGACCCCACCGGTGCACGAATTCGTGCACCGGGCCTCTAGTAGTAAATGAAATCTGAGCACTGCACACCAAACCGTGGTTTACAACAAGGAAGACTTAAATGGGAAAGGGAGACTACGTGAAGGAAAGATATAAGGCTCCAAAGATTCACATACAAAAACTAAGTGAAAGGGCAAATCTTAAAGAGGATATTTTATTTTCTACAAGAAAGAGAAAAATACCGTGGTCCCTTTATGAATCCTAAGACTGCAATAGAAATGGATTACAAACCAGTATCTCGATGGGAAAACCTATGTTGCCCTATAAACTGCTTTATTGCTTCGGCTGTGCTCCCCCAGCTGACACTAAGCTTGCCCAGGGTTTTATTTTTCTGCCATGACTTTTCTATTCCTCCCTTGCCCTGGTCTTACGAATGCATTATGTATCTTCTGTCCAAATATTACCTTGGCCCAGGAAGTATTTTGGAGTTATGCTTGCTCCCCAAGCCCATCACAGTGAACTGCTAAACCCATCCCCTATAATCACAGAGCTGTGGACAAACTGGAGGTAATTTCTCTGAGTACCTCGCATACTCCTAGATTCTTCCTTTTTGAGACCCCCTCCATCCATCAGTAACAGTATGTTTCCCAAGGTGTACAATATGTTCTGATTTTATAAAGACATTCTCAAAGACAAATGGGGCGGTTGCCTGCTGTTTGGCCATGGTAAGCTGCCCCAGTGACTCTTCAACAAGCCCTCTTCTGTACTTACATTAGCCAGAATCATTTTCGGTTGCTTTCCAATTCAAAGACTCTTGATTGAGAAAATACATAAAACTGTACAGAAAGAGCATAAAATATCAATAGCTTTGTCTGGTTGGATAATGGGGGCTTTTTTCTTGAAGTTTTATGCAATTTCCCAGTTTTCTACAATGAACACAGATTGTTTTAGGGGTAAGTATTAAGGGACTCAAAAGGTTTTATGGTTAATTTTTTTTAAAGACCAGATGTTTCTCTGGTTCCCACTAAATCTCCCTCCCCCTCTCACTCACTGTGGAGGGACATACCAAATTCTCTGAGGAAAGTATAAAGTAACGACTTATTTATCCCATGGCCCCCTGGCTCTTGGGTATGACCAGCAACCATCATGAAATGTCAATAAGCCATCACAACTTGGATTAAAGAATGCTTCCCCCACCCCACTCTGAATAATTCTTAAAATACACACAAAAATTATATATTCAATCTACTTTTTCTTTTTTATCTACTTCTCTAATTTGCAATGGCCAATACAGTAGAGATAAATGAGGTCTAGTAACTCGGGAGATGCTGCAAGTTCCACAGTTTTCCACCCATGTTGCTGAATCTCCCTTCTAGCTTCTATTCTATGCTGTGCTATGACTTTATCCTCTAAGAAAAAATACTTATGAGATTATGCTACATCTCCAATTGCCGCCATAAGTAAATACTATTTTGGCTTATTTCATCTTCACAGTCAGATGAGACCTTGCAAAGGAGGAGACAGTGTGGGTAGGGCAAAAAATAGAAAACGTATCATTTGCCGGGAATTAATTAGAGCAAGGTCCAAATGGTATGTCTTGGCAGCTCTCTGCCTGAATGTCATACATTACTCAAAAACAATATTTAATTGCAGATCTGTGTGCCAAGTACAGCAGGAAGATACTACTTGGCTTGCTTACAGGAAGGTATGTTTTAGGCAATAGTAAAAGGTTCTGTTTCTGAGGTTATATAGAATCTATATCAGCTAGTCAGTTCACATAGAAATTGCCAGAAAATAAAAAAAATGCATAATACCTTTGTTAACTTCAGTATCATCTTGAAATTATCTTTGCAAAGTCTCCTCAATCATTAGACAGTCTAAAATTCAGCAAATAATGCAACTGGAGGTGAACTGATCCTTAGAATTAAGTGATTTGCAAAAGGTCCCATGAGTAGACCAATGAACAAAGAAGGTCTATTAACTACTTACTCCTGGTATGTGCAAGACACACACTAGCAGCTGGGGAGGTCACAAACAACCCAGCTCCAGCCTTAAAGGATTTAATATCTCTCTGGGAGACAAGAGCCATAAATATTACTAATGATACAGAAATAGGAGGGAAACATCCCATGATGCCCTGCATGCTGGTGAGACTTAAATGTTACCTTGGATATCTTCAAAGCATCTTCATCAGTCATCTATAAAGCTAAAGTCACAATACTCATGAGGTAGCATATTAGTTCATATCTTTTGCCAATAGTTGGATCTATTTCCACAACCTCCAACACCTGACTGGTACACGGTCAGGATTCAACTGAAGTACAGTGCAGTGGAAATGAAGGTCTAGACTATTTTCCTCAAGAGCTGAAATCAGCTGTGGCTATTTTAACTAGTTTCCAATTTTTTTTTTTTTTAAATTCTGGTTTAAAAAAATCCTATGTAATAAAAGCCTAACATGCTAAGTGTCCTGGTCAACCGGTCGACCATTCAACCAATCAAAGCACAATATGCTAATGATATGCTACGGCTGCTCAACTGCTCGCTATGATGTGCACTGACCACCAGGGGGCAGACAGTCGACTGGTCAACCAGTTACTATGATGTGCACTAACCACCAGGGGCAGACGCTCCCACCGGTAGGTTAGCTTGCTGGTGGGGTCTGGCTGATCAGGACTGAGCAAGACTGGCCGGACATGCCCTGGAGCCGGGAGCCCTCCCATGGTCCCTACCTGGCTGGCCAACCTCCAGCATCCCTCCCCGGCCCTGATCATGCACTGGTGGGGTCCCTCGGCCCCTCTCGCAATCCGGGACCACTTGGGGGATGTCGGAGAACTGCTTTCGGCCCAATCCCACAGGCCAGGCCGAGGGACCCCACTGGTGCACGAATTTGTGCACTGGGCCTCTAGTAAAACATAAAATTCTATCTTAACCTTGGTAAATGTACAGTTCATTAGTGTTAAGTATAGTCACATAGATCTCCAGAGCATTTTCATCTTGCAAAACTGAAACTACAAGTGCCCATCAGTAGATGAATGGATAAAACAAGTACCATATGATTTCACTCATATGTGGAACTGAATGAACAAACTGAACTAATAAGTAAACTAGAGACAGATTCACAAATAGAGAGCAGGCAGGCAGCTCTGATGGGGGGGCGGGGTAGAGGGGGGAGGGATTGAGCAAAAAAAAGAAAGAACTCATGGACACAGCCAACAACTCTCCACTTCCCCTTCCCCTGGCAATCACCATTCTACTTTCTGTCTCTATGAATTTGACAACTCTTGGTACCGCATATAATTGGATTCATATACCATTTGTCTTTTTGTGACTGGCTTATTTCACATAACATAATGTCCTCAAGGTTCACCCATATTGTAGCATGTGTCAGAATTTCTTTCCTTTTAAGACTGAACACTATTCCAAAGTATGTATATGCCACATGTTATTTATTCATTTTTAATACATATTTGGGTTGCTTCCACCTCCTAGCTATTTTAAATAATGCTATAATGAACACAGTTATACAAATATATCTTCAAGATCCTGATTTCAATGATTCTGAATATATGCCCAGAGTGGATCATATTGTAATTCTACGTTTAATTTTTGGAGGCACCACCATAATATTTTCCACAGGGGCTGTCATTTTACATTACCACCAACTGGGCACAAGAGTTTCAATTTCTCTACATCCTCACCAACACACTTGTTATATTCCGTTTCTGATAGCAGCCAACCTAATGGGTGAGAGGTGATATCTTATTGCAATTTTAATTTGCATTTCTCTAATGATTCATGGATTATTAGATAATCATTAGAAGAGGTATAACTGTCTAAAGACTGAGAGAATTCCGGGGTAACGGTGAAGGCTTATTTTTTTTTCAACCTGGACTAATACATCAAAGGAACAGCTATTTCCCAGAATCAGAGTGAAGGACATTAGAAACGCAATAGGATGACAGTAGGAGGTACTACACAGTGACTCTCCCATTACTGAGTCACTGAAAATTTCTGGAGAAAGAAGGAAATTACTCAAAACCAACCTACTCCTACAGTTCACTTGATTGAAACAGCCAAGGTTTCTCATCTAATATGGCTGTCCATACTACAGGTCTCATTTTAACTATGCATGTGTGTGATTTACGAGTTTGGAGAGCTGAAGGTCTCTTCCACTTACTGGGAAAACGTCCCATTCTCCATTGTGTTCCAAGGGCACCAGAGCAGAAAACTGGATACAGAAGTGGCACTGCTAGAAGGCGCAGAGGCAAAAGGCCCAACCATTTCTCAAATGATCTTTCTTTCAGAAAGAAGCCAAACAGTGTAAGTTGCTATATATTTGGGATGAATTGTCTCCCCCACAATTCATATGTTGAAGTCCTAAGCCCCAGTCCCCAGAGACCTTATTTGGAAGCAGGGTCTCTGCAGATGATCAAGTTAAGATGGGGTCATTAGAATGGGCCCTTAACCAATATGACTGTGGAGAAACTGGGAGACACATACACACAGAGAGGGAATGTCACAGGAAGATGCAGGCAGAGACTGGCAGAGATGCATCTACAAGCTAAGGAACACAAGAGATTGCCAGCAAAGCACCAGAAGCTGGGGAGTGGCCTGGAGCAGATTTTCCCTCACAGCCTCAGAGGGAACCAACCCTGCCTACACCTTGATCTCAGACTTCCAGCCTTTAGAACTGTGAGACAATAGACTTCTGTTATTTAAGCTGCCCCAACTGTGGTACATTGTTACAGAAGCCCTAGGAAACGAATACTTATATTTAATGTCAAATTGCATCATTAAGCGAGGAAATAGCCAGGAAACAGACTGCAACTGAAGTGTCACCATGATGCCACAACAGAAAGTGGTGCCAGTGGGACTTACAAACACCACTGGCTGTCCCGGAGGTTCATCTGGGTACAGGGCACAGAGAAAACGGACTGGCTTTAGTCTAGTACCTTGTGTTCCACCAAACAATGACCAAAAACAAAACCAACACCCCAGGAACCTTAGTCAAGCATTTTTGGAGCCGGGCAGAGGGCAAAAATAAGTTGGAGACTAAGCAATGGTACTTGTACCCACATAAAACCTCTCTGAATGGCCCTGGGTTGGCAGGACGCCAGAGGGCTGCTGGCAGTGTCTCAGTTTCTGTTGAACCAGTTTTCTAGAGGAAATTAGGGCTTTATTTTCTAAGATCCATGTACCTTTCAGCTTTAAAACAGAAGCGAGGCAGCAGTGGATACCAGTGGAAAAGCCCCCCTTAGGAAACAGTCTTGGAATGGAAAGGTATGGGGGAAAGAAGACCATCTTCTTCCTTAGGGGATCCGAAAGTTAGGAAACACGAAGACTCTGCTTGGAGTGAAGGTTTTCCTCTTCAGATGTGAATAATGGGCGAGAGCTCCACACACCAGGAGACGCTGAGCGCTTCATCACGTGGTCAGCCACGGGAACTCCAGCCATCACAGTGAAATGATGAGCTATTAAACACAACTGAAACCCAATTAATACAGGGCAAGTAATTCTCGCACTGTAGTGTATTACGAAACCAGACCTTCCAGCTCTAATAAAATATGTCACCTTGGTAACTTAGAAAAATACTTAAATCAGGCTAAGGGATGATAAGATGGCTAACTCACTTATATATTCGGTATATGTTTCAACTCACTTATATATTCAGTATATGTTGTGTGGTTTATTTTTCTTCATCATCTGGATTCTACTGATAAAACTGAATTCAATAAAAGCATGTCCATGAATCACAGAAGGTACCTGGTGCCTACGTGTGAAGCAATGTCCTGCAGGAGACGGGACGGAGGATGGCAGGTCGGTGGTGTAAAGGGGAACACATCACCTGAGACTGCGGGGACAGAAATGAAGGCAGAAAAGGCAGAAAGCTTAAGTTTTAGAAGTCGGACCTTGATGGAGCCCACAAGGGAGGCCTCGATTCTCTGTGCGGTAGGAGTCTTGGTCATCTCCTGAGAGAGAAGGTGCCCTGTCTGCTCTCTCACTGCCCCAGCTGGCTCACCTCTCCACACCACCCACCTTGGCTCCCCTGTGGGCTCTGGTTGGGATCAGCGATAAGAGGCACCGATGGGTGCTCCTCACCCGCCTCCTCTGGTTCCGTCCTGGCCCTGCTGCAGCCTGGCTCCTGCTGGCCGGCCCCTCCTGCAAGGCCACAGCCTGACCACCTTGGGAACCAATCCCCCTTCTTGCCCCTTCAGGACTAAGGGTGATAACGGCTTCCCACAGCTGCTTCATTATCCCTTACTGCTTCCCTGACCTCTTCCTGTCCATGCTTCTATGAATTGTCCTGTCAGTGAAGTATTTCCATGTAAAACCTTCTAGGTGTCATGTGTTTCTTGCCGTGAATCTCACTAGTGGGGGTCACAGGAGTGAGAGACTTGCAAGGTCCAGGAGATCTGTAACAGCCACCAGGGGACCCAGGAAAGTAGTGGCCAGGGGCACGCTTTTACAGTAGCCAGGCAGCTCTGAGGACCAGGTGAGATCTGAGTGTGTAAATTTTCAGTGGCAACAACCTCCGCAGTAGTGTAATTTTTTCCAACAGCTCTTAACTGCCTGGGTGTAGCGGCCAAGAAGGAAGGCGCTGTGGCTGCTGCCAGAATCACAGCGAGGAAGGGAGGATCTGAGGTGCTGACGAAGAACGAGGATCCTAAAGGCTAATTCGCTGAGATTTGAACAGACAGCATGGCGTCACTGAGGCCTGGGGGCCTGGGAGAAGAGTGTTGACGTCACTACGAGGCTAAAGGACAGGTGTAATGGGAGGGACAAGATACAGAGGCAGGTCAGTCAGAAAACCAATTCAACACCAGCACTGGAAAAAGATCACAAACACCGGGCGTGAGCTTTCACTGAAATGTCACTAAATATTGACTACTGGACATCTATCACATTCCAGTGTCCCCTGTTCCCTGAGACGATCAGTCACACATGCCTTTTATGTCTTACTTCTGTTGTTGTACATACTCAGAATTTGGAAGTAAGGGATTCTTTAAGTTATCTATCAGACTTACACATAGTGAGCCCTAACTTTTTTCCAAAAAATATTACAAAGGAAATCTTTCTTTAAAATTTGCAGTGAGAACCAAGACTAAACTGCTTTATTTTATTTTGTTTTAATAAACTGCTTTATTTTAAAGAGCTGCGTGTTGAGGGATCTCCTTCTTGAGGCTCATGGTGAAACACATGTTCTTTTCTTACAATGCTGAACATGCTTCTGTTGGGGGTTGAATTGTGTCCCCCAAATTCATGCATTGAAGTAACCTCCAGCTCTTCACAGATATAATTAGGGAAATAGGCTCTTCACAGATATAATTAAGTTAAAATGAGGTCATTAGGGTTATGAAAGGGGGAAATTTGTAGACACCCACATAGGGAGAACACCATGTCAAGAGGAAGGGAGAGATTGGGGCACTGAGTCTACTAGCCAAGAAGACCAGAGACTGCCAGCAAATCACCAAAAAATAGGAGGGAGGCATGGGACCGATTCTCCCAAGGTGGAACCAGCCCTGCCAGCACCTTGATCTTGCACTTCGAGCTTCCAGAGCTTTGAGAGGATAAATCTCTGTTGTTTAAGTTCCCCAATCTGTGGTGCTTTGTTACGGCAGCCCTAGGAAACGAATACAGATTTTAACAATGAAAAGGGTATTGCTGTCATACCCTCATAACCAAGGCTCTTTGGTCTTGTTTTCCAATGCGTGAGACATTCAGTCTTACGTCTAGATGAAAGGAAATTGAGCCTCTGAGTTCTGTTTGCTGACAGAAACACATTCGGACAAATAACCACTGGAAGACTGCACGGGAGCCAAATGCACCTTACAGTTCACCTCATAAGTAAGTTGCATCGAAATTAAACAAGCTAATGTGAGCAATCACCCTGATCCTTTGCAATGACTGTGAAAAGAGTCTGTTGAAGATGCTGTTTAAATGTTTCCCCGGCCTGGCTTTCAGTTAGGTGTGGCAAGTAGCTTCTAGATGACAAGGACATTGAAATGCAAAGAGTAAATATAATTTTTATTATATAAATGGAAACCAAGCAATCAACCTCCATTTGATACTTGCAGTCTGTACAATTTCCATAATCACTACAACTCAAGACTCACTCTCGGAGGTTCCTTACAGAGCCACAGATTCTCCTTTGTGATTAAAATAAGGCAATGCCTTTTATTAGCAGCATCAGCAGTGCGCCTTTCCTGTCAACTGAAGGAAGACGTTATTTCTAGTACAACAGTTGTCAGGGAAAGGCCCGTGCCAGCTGACTTCCTGGCCCTCTGGGACAGCAGAGCGCTCCTCAGGTGGTGAGCCTAAGGACTGCCTTGTCCTCCACTCTCTGGGTGCTCCCTTCCCACTGGCTGCCAAGTCCCAGCAATTCTACCTCCTCCGTTTCTCTGTCAGTTCCTGGCATTCTGTCTGAGGCCCTTATCAGTCTCCGTGCTTATAGAACATGGCAAGTCCTCTGTTCGCTGTGTGGGCCTCCTGCAGACTCAGCCCTGATCAATATCCTACCCACTTAGGACAGCCTGTCACTGGCATCTGTCTCAGGGAGCAGCATGACTGACATGCTGGGTTATCCTCTCTAATGGGTCCTCGTAGGACCATCTGACAGCAGGAAAGCAGAGTGTAAGTGGGGAGGTGCTGGGCCAGGACCCGGCTGCTTGTCCCCAGTTCTAGGACCTAGACCAAGTCCCTTATGCCCTGTGAGCTTCATTGGGGTCAATCATGCCTACCTCCTAGGGTCACCGGTCAGCCATCAGTGAGACAGCGAATGCACAGGCTTAGCACAATGTCTGGCACATAGCAAGGGACTTTAAAAAGGGTAGTCATTATTTTTATTCATCTTCTTATCACCAGCAGGCACCTTGCCTCGTGTGTCCATAAGCATTTGTGGAACTCATATCATGTTTCCAAGATCACATTCCAAAAAATAACACCAGAGCCACAGAATTCCATTGTGGGTATCTAGGCTAACTTCCTGTTTGTACAAATGAGAGATAAACCTACAAAACTCTCACAGTTATAAAGTACTAAAGACTTTTAGAATCGCTCTTTTACACAATCATTTTAGTTACAGACAATCCCAACTTGGTTAAATCACTCCATATTTTTCATAGGAGTTAAAACCATGATATCCAAATCAAATGTTCAACAAATGAGTGAATCATTTAAAAAAATCTAATAATTTAAAAATCAGTCTGATTTGTATGTCAATATGTTTCAGACTGACATTCAAACAGGAGTGTCTAACCAGCAAGGCGTTGCCTCACCTGGGCCCACAGACCCCACGCTGTGAGAGCTGCCCAGAGGGGCTTGAAACCCAATGTCCAGTCTGTGCTAGAGGGAAGCAAGGTTCTACTAGACAAATCCTTGCTCAAGAAAATGGACATGCTCTAGGCCAGGTAAATAGAGACCAAGAACTCAGCACAAAGCAAAAACGCACATAAAAATTACAAGCTAAAAGAACACCCCTCGATTTTATTTTATCCTCACCCAAGGATATGTCTTATTGATTTTTAGAGAGAGAGGAAGGAATGGGGGGAGGGAGGGAGAGAGAGAGAGAGACAAACAATGATGTGAGAGAAAAACATTGATCAGTTGCCTCCTGTATGCGCCCAGACCAGGAATTGAAGCCAAAACCTCGGTGTATGAGACAACGCTTCAACCAACTGAACCACCCAGCCAGGGCCGCCCCTCAAATTTAAAAGCTAACCTAACTGAAGCTCAGAGAAGCTAAAGATATGTTGTTGTTGTTGTTGCCAGAAATTGAGAATTCATCGCCACTACCCAAGGGTCACTTCATTCTTACAGCCTTTCGAAAGCCACTTGGGGTACATCTGTTTCAGGTGATGAATCACCCTCCAAAGAAAGCTCACGTCTAATGTGAGATTATATAAAAAGCTGGGGGAGGGGAGGAGAATTACCCACCTGACACAAGTACGCAATTTTTTATTTTGAAGTGTTTTCACATGCTTTCTTCTTTCCATTTCATCTACCCAACAGCTCTACAATGAAAGCAGGATCCCCATTCTGATAAAGAACAATGATGACCCTAAAGCTTAGAATGAAAGAAAGAAGAAGCACTAACTTTAATGAGAACCGAATATGTATTCATAACTCTGCAAAGTGTTTGTACAGAAGGCATTCAGGAAGTCTCCTTAGTTAGAGACAAGGAAATAGATTGGAAATGGTTATCTATTCATCCAGAGCCACACAGCTAACAAGCAATGAAGCCAGGATCCAAGATCCTACACTTTTCCCTTTAACCTTGTTTCTTATAATTAAGAAAATGTATCTCCATTTAAAGGAGAGGAGAAAAGCCCAACCAGTTTAGCTCACTGGATAGAGCATTGGCCTGCAGACTGAAGGGTCCCGGGTTCGATTCCAGTCAAGGGTACATGCCCAGGTTGCGGGCTCGATCCCCAGTAGGGGCCGTGCAGGAGGCAGCCAATCGTTGATTCTCTCTCATCATTGATGTTTTTCTCTCTCTCTCCCTCTCCCTTCCTCTCTGAAATCAATAAAAATATATTTTTTTAGAAAGAAAAGAAAAAAGAGAGGAGAAAAAAAGCCGTTTCTCCGACTCCCTATGTTTTCTCAGGATGTTGGCCCCTGTAACGTCAGATACAGACCTTCTCAATGACAGTGTATTCTTTTTATTTATTAGGTTCTACTGAGTGATTCTTTTTTCAGGGAGAAAATAGCAAACAGCTGTTCGAGAATTCCTGCCATCAGTTCAGGGCTACAGAAACGGCTTTGATCACAAGCGTCCAGAGTTGAAAGGGGCACACACAAGCATTCCGGGCCAACATTTAAATTCTGCTCTCTGCTTCTAAGGAGCTAGCAAGGAAGGCTAACAGTATTGAGCCGAAATGATTTATGAAAAAAGTTTTAATCTATTAAAATAGCCTTTAAATTTATCCTCACGAGGCCAGGCCCGGACAGCACCATTTATCATTCAAGTGAAATAAAAGACAGAAGGGGCTATGCAAAGCAGAGTGGACACAAAAATACGGTTTCAGAAACTTTGCTCATAAAAGGAGCCAAAAGCAACACTGATAAGGGGAAAGAAACGTTGACTTATTTTCAAAAAGCTGAGTGAACTTGTGAAATTCCTTCTCCTCATTCTGGTTTAAACCGGACCTGCGTAAGAGGCAGTGAATACAGCGCTGGGTACACACATCTCCCTTCTGGTTTTAAGTGGCCAATTAAATTTTATTTAGGTCTCGCCACCGCACCTATCACCTCCCCTCCTGTACATGCATTTCATGCAAGATAAGACTAGACTTTGGGTGGTGAGCACACAATGCAATGTGCAGAAGACGTATTATAGAATTGTACACCTGAAACTTGGTGATTCACCCATGCCCGCCCAATAAATTTAATTTTTTTAAAAAGAAAGGGAAAAAAGTAGCCCTGGAACTCATCTCTACCTTCTAGTATCACTATAATCAGGTCAACTGGAGGGAACAAGCCCATGGCCAGGGACTGGTTAATCTCAAGGGAGTGAGAAGCAAGACCTGTAGTTAAAATGTACATCTCGCCTCTTTGGCAACAAGAGGAGAAGACTTTCAGCATCTTATCAAAGAGGGCACATTCCCCCCAGGATGGCTGAAATGAAAATTAAAAAGGGACACGTAATTCATTCAAAATAAACAAGACAAAGAAAAGGAAGGCGACTTCCTAAAGACACAGTTGCTCTGAGTGAGCACAAGCCCAACTCGAAGCAGAGCCTGGGCTTTGCCTGATGTAAACCGGAGGGCCGCAAGCAAACACACAAACACAGAGCTTTTCAGAAAAGACACACTCCTGCTTGTCCTTCCCCTGAGCGCACGCTGCAGCAGACAGCTTCAGAACTCCACACCCCGTGAGGCCTTCCCCCGAATCGCCAAGCCCTTGAAGAACAGGCTCTCCATTGATGTCAAGCCCAGGTTTCACTGACAATTAACGAAATTACGTGGCTGCTTCATTTCAAAAGGTAAGAAAATGAAATAAATGTTTCATCATTGAAGGGCTGACAGTCTGAGACTCCTAATTAGGTCTCAGAGAGAGTGGAAGCAATTTTGCCCCTAGTAAAAACCTGTGCAGTCTCTATTATGACACGCAAACTAATTACTTCTCTTAAAATCTGAGATGCCTGTTTTAGACAAACCTGTTTATTTACTGCTACTAATGTGATTTCTAGAAAATCCGTACTTTCTTTCAGTCTGCTATCTCCCAGTGTCAAGTGGCATATAGTTTGGTCCAATTTAGTTCAGTGAGGTTTACGTAAGTGACTCTCTCCCCTCCACACATACAAATTAAGTCTTGACATTTCCTGATGCCCCATAAGAAGCATATCATATATAAATCATAGCATATGACTCATCCTCACCGCTATTCTTTCTAGCACTTACTAGGTACATGTAATTACTGTGTCTCATCAGGCTTTGAAAGGTGGAGGCGAGGGATTATTAATTAAAAATAATAATTAAAACTTTTCTCAGTTTACCATTTGCTGGAGGAATTAACAAATCCAACCATGGAAAAGTTAAACAATTCATCAACAAAGATGTCAACACAGGCCTGGCCAGTGTGGTTCAATGGTTGAGTGTCGACCTATGAACCAGGAGGTCACGGTTCGATTCCCAGTCAGGGTACATGCCCCAGTTGCAGGCTCAATCCCCAGTAGGGGGCATGTAGGAGGCATCGATCAATGATTCTCATCATTGATGTTTCTATCTCTCTCTTCCTCTCCCTTCCTCTCTGAAATCAATAAAAATATATTTAAAAAAGAAGATGTCAACACAGGGTCCCAACTTCCAAAAAAATAAAAAGGAGAAAAGAAGCCTTGAATGTCATCTGGACCAAACACCTCTTTTTGCAGATGAGCAAATAAAGTCTCAGCAGGGATATATATAAAGGAACTAATTAGGGAGAGAAGCAAGATTAGGGATGGTGACTCAAAGTCTAATTAGATGCACAGACAGTAAGTACTGTATGAAGAGAAAGGCAGGCCCCCAGCAAGAGCCAGGGTTGGGGGGAGGCCTGGACAGTTCGTGGCATTTTGATCACTTTGTTAGAAGTAGAGGATGAGTGGTGCTTAGGACGGGGACAGGCCCAGAGCAGCAGGAAGGGAAGAGCGTGGTGACCTTCCCTTTGGGAGCTGTTGGAGGCATGTAAGCGAAGACCCAATGGGGTGAGGCAGGGGAAGCCCAGGGATCTTATGAGGTGGCTCTCAGTGCAGGGAAGGCAGACGGTGTTGCGGTCATGCGGGCTGAGCTCCAATCCCAGTCCTACCTTAACTTTGCAAATGTGAGGAAGTGACTCAAAGCTCTTCCCAGGGGCTCCCTCATCTCAAGGAGAAGGCAGCACCAACCACTTCTCATAATGTGTGAGTTAAATGACTGAACACAGGTGTGGGTCGGTCACAGGTATGGAGTACGTGCTGGGTCCAGGCCCCGTTCAGGTGTCAGATCCAATGATAAACAAGAACAGAAGAGGCCTTGCTCCCCCCCAAAGAACTCACACTACCTGCGGGAAGCCAAAAATAAGCACGTAACCAAAGAAAATAATTTCCTGGCTTGAGATGCTCATGCGGGAGGGAAAACACCCAGGAAAACAATGGAAGCAGCTCAAGAATCTGAGCCATCGACAGCAATGAGGGCGCCCTCAATGAGGGCTCCCTCCGCTCTCCCGACCTCCCGACCTCCCCAACTCAGAAGTCCATATTTTACCCTCAGGCAGTTGGAAGCTGTAAAAGCATCGAGTGAAGTGATGACAAGACACAACTACAAAAAAGGCACAGTGATTGTCTCCTGGGATGGCCATGGTTGACCGTTGGGTTCTTCCTGCCACAATTAACACTGTGGTACAACTTCCTAAACGCATCACTACTTTCCACCTGCCTACACCTCTAACTCCTGCTCACTCTTCAACCAAGACTAGGAGTCTCCTTGTCACCCACGAGCATCTTTCCCAGCCATTCTCACCCCGGCTGCTCAAGAGAAGCAAAAGATGGCTTGGTTTTATTTCCTCTGCTCTTCGCGGCTCTTCCTAGAGTGACCCTGCTAATGAAAACACACAAACTGAATAAACACTCGGAGAAGAAACCATCTGCTTATCCTAAAAACGTCAGGAGGAAGTGTGTTTGTTTACCAGCAGGGTCATGAGGACAGGACACATAAAACCTTCTCAGGGACCTTAAGGGGTAATGATACTGGTGGGGGAGAGGAGGGGCGTCATTAACCCTTTCAGATCCTCAGAGTCCGTTGGTTTTATAACCTCTGGTTGGAAGAGGAAGCTGCATAGATCATAAACCCACAGGGTGAGGCTTATTTGCACAGCTTTTTCCACATAAAGATGATAAAATGCCGAGAACGAATTGACTCTATATAAGTATTGTTTTCGACCTTTCAACTCTGCAGAGAAAATACCTAAAAAAAAAACTGCCCAAGTTCAAGAGCTAGGGCAGTGGTAAAACTAGCTACAGAGTGGAAAGTCTGACGCTCACTGCCAAGGCCTCTGAAAAGGTTAAACTCCTAAATAATTTTTAAAGGCTATAAATAGCAAGGGAGGCAATCTTGGAGAGTATTGGTTATCTGTGCCAGGAAATATTTAGGGAATTTGCATTTACAATGACTACTTTGCCCATATTCATGGTCTACAATAAGAAAAGGCCCAGGAAATTCAATCCCCAAGGAAAAAAAATGGTTCGGAGAAGAATGTTCCCAAAGGGAAACTGTAATGACTTCTGGCCGTGTGCCCTGCTCATCTGTGTGGCAAATGTGAGTGAGCAAGGAGAATTCATTCTCTTGGGGCACCCAATCCAAGGAGGATCACGTGTGGGAGAGGGGAACACTTCCAGGGTCACTGAGCCTTGATGAATTCACAGCATCAAGTTTTGGAGCAACGTTTTAAAGCAGTTATGGGGAGCACTTGGGGAGCTAGTGGGGTCTCTTGCAATCCTGTGTCACTCTCCTCCATCCTGAGCACAGGGACCGAGTCACCGTGGCCAGCCTGCTGCCTTCCAGCTGCTGTTTCAGTTCTTAAAGACCATAAGGTAGCAATTGAGAATCAGCTTAGCCAATAAAAATGCTGATATCTGCCTTTCTGCAAGCACTTGTAGAAAACATCTGTTGCCCGTTGGTCGAGAAGGAACATTCTAACCAAACTAGAAAAATAAAAATAAGGTATGAATGGGTGAGGCATGTGAAAAATTAACAATTAATTCTACTTGTAAAATAAACTCATCCCGACAGTCAGTCAGCAAACATTTAATGAGCACCTACTACAAAACAGATGCTATGCTGGTGCCAGGGATGAGATAAGGTCCCTGCCAAGAAGCCAGCAGTGAGGTAGCAAACAGACGTCAATACCACTAATCCCTCTTGTATTGGGCGCCTAGTATGTGCCAAGAGTCGTTCCAAACACTTCAGTTGTATCAACTCCTTTAACTCTCAGAAAATAAGGTAGGGTTTATTATTAGCCTTAGTTTACAGGTGAAAAATCGAGATACAAAGAGGTTAAGTGCCTGTTCAAGGTGATCACAGGTTAGTAGGAGAAGCTGGGATTTGAACCCAGGCAGTCATGCTCCACCCTACTAGGTGTATGAGCAAACAGGTCTGAAGGAGGGAAGAAAAAGCCCCAGCCCCAGCCCTCGCCTCAGGGAGTTGGCATCTGGGTAAAACTGACAGGGCCTTTAAGGGTGCATAGGAGTTTATGGGTGAGGGGGTTGCAGGGTGAAAAAGTTTCCTCCAGGCAGAGGAGTTACAAATACAAAGCACAGACATCAGAAATTGTCAAGTAATATAGTTTTAAAAGGTGAAAACATATTTCTATTCCTATTTCTCAGACAGAGAGCTCCTACAGAATTCCTAAACAGTAGGTAGCTAAGAGCAGAGTCTTGACATTCTTTGGTTTAGGGAACTGAAGAACAGCAATTGAATACAGTACAATGCTTCCTGTAGTTTGTGCACACAACAGCAGCATTTGATAGCTCCCGGGTCCAAACCACATACAGGAACACCGTTTAAGAGAATGTGCTGCTACAGACTTGGGCCCAGAAGTCTTAACAGAACCAAATAGGAAATACTGAAACACTGAAACTAAATACCTCACCAAACCAGTCTGACAATGCAGAGAAAAAGTTGCAAGGGGGGTGGAGGGGGAGGCAGGGGGCGGGCCATGCGTTCTAAAAGGCCTAATTCTAACAGGCTAGCAGGTGCGCTCCTCAATTTAGTTTTACAGTTTCAGCAGATTAGCAACAGATTTGTTCACCAAAATACGAAGATGTTCCCAAAGCCTTGCTAGATATGAATTGCAAAACAAGAAAATTAGAAAGACACAAAGATTGTTTGAGATGTGCAATAAATTGGTGGTTTTACACATAGCTATTCTGAGGCTTATCTTTCCCTGAGACAATGATAATTCACACTCTCTGGACAATATTCTTTGAAATAAATATAATTTAGTGAATCATATCACTTAAATGATTAAATGATGGGTTACAGACGTGGATGCCAACTTAAATTTCAGTCGCTCTAACCAACAGGAATAATAGACGGATCGGCTCCACTTTAAAAACAGGTTGTGTTCCCAAAGTGTGTTTATAAGTTGGCTGTTTGGAATTCGAGAGCTATTTTCTTCCCCCACGATGTTAGAGGTGGTGCTTAGTACCCAAGAGAGAACATGGGAAACGAAATCCAAAGGGTGCTAAGAACTCTCTGGACTCCGACCCACATAAGGGATAATGATTCTCGAGGAAAGTGCGGTCCGAGTCCTGGGGAGCTGGCCACACACACCTAGCTCTCCAGCCTGGGAACAAGAAAGCCTCCATCAGTACATGACTGGTGGGCCCCTCAGCTCCAGCAGGAGTTCTATTTATGGAGGAGGCCGGAGAAGGAGGGGGGAGGGCAGGGGGCAGTGAGGCAGGGACTCTGAGGAAAACAGTGGAAGAGACCAAGGCTGGCGGTTCCTCCCCACCGCCCAGCTCCCAGACGCTCCTTAGCTCTGCCCCTGAGACACGGGCTCTTCCATTCCAGAGCTGCCACACTGAGGGTGTGGGTCAGGGTTTCTCTGCATCCCACTCCCCACCCACGAACATGGGCGTCAAATTCTGAATGAGAACACTCGTGCAGGGCTTCGACGGTCCTCTCGGGATTTTTCTCACCAGTACCTTAGAGCAGTGGCACGCGCACAAGCACACACACAAAGTGCCTGTGATAAGCAAATTAAACTGAGATCCAGCCACAAGACCACAACTCTCTCCAATTCAAACAGATATAATACATATGCATATGCATACACATATATATTTGTATCGGGAAAGTCAGTAAAATTCAAGTGATGTGCCCACTGATATCATTATATAGGCAGTTCACGCATAAATCTAAAGATCAGACAGCTCAGAACCAGAATGGGTCAGAGGAGAGTGTTGGGGGGGGGGCGGCGGAGGCAGAATACACACACCCTCTTCCTGACACCCCATGTCACTGAAACATGAGATGAACCTCCCCATGCTGAAGACTGCTCACACGCTTGAGTTCAGATACACCCCAACTTACTGGAACTTCAAACGCCTCCTGGGTGTCATCCAGCATTTGGATTTTGATGGACATGAGTTTTCCTGAAGGTGTCGGAGGCGGCTTCTGTCCATGTTCCAAGGTACTGATCCCTGAATTCTCTGGGGCCCCCAGTCGCGATCCTGGAGTTGGCTTCTGCTCTATTTCTCCCATGATGAAAGCAGATTATATAGTATCTGCAGGAAGCAGTGAGAAAGAGAAACACATCAATCAGAGCGGAGACTCACTCACTTAAGCCACCTGGTAGCACTTGTCGTCTTCTGCCCTCCATCCTGGGAATTTCCCCAAACCACGCCAGGGTCTCCACTATCTGATAGGAACCACACAGGGTGAGGCTTCAGTCCATTGCCTCGCGATGTCACCTTACCCATTCAAGGCACGCAAACAGAGGCACATGGTTTATTCTTCTGCATATTTTTACATATTTCATCCTTCCCTCTTTTTACAGTAAGCTCTTCATTATTCATATCATAGATTCAGTTGTGTTCAACCTAACGCTAGGCACTACTTCTTATACATTCTGAGTCTGGCGGGAAGATAATGAATAGAACCTAAGCCATATCATTAGCATCCATTAAGTACCTTTTACAGACACACTAACATACTAAATAATGTGAGCATTATAAAGATAAATAGGTAAAACACACACTGTGGCTCCCGAATTTATAATCTGGTTGAGGAAACTAAACATACACTCATACAAACACAGGTGAAATAACGTAGGGTCTTTTCTCTTGATTTCTGCTTGTTTCTATGACAATTACCTCCTAATTCATTTCTGTCCTACCTCCCACCTTGTACCCCCTTTTCCAAGCACATACTATAGTATCAAGAGTTATTTTCCTAAAAACAAAACACAATCATCTTTCCCTCCCAAACTGTCCCCTCTTCTCTCGTGCTACAACCCCACTCCCCCTTCTCCCATGCCCGTCTCGCTCCAGGTCATCATGTGTAGCGCTCTCTGGCTGAATGCTTTGCACTCGTTCTCCACCTGGAAGCTTCTACCACGGCTTTCAGTTCAAACGTCTCAACCCTGACACCTGGGCAGAGCTCAGGTGGTGCTGCCGCTCTTGCTCATGACCTGCCAAGCTGCTTCTGCACGGCGGTCAATTCCATCAGCATTTGCCCGTTTACTTCCCCCATGACATCATAACCCTAAAGCAGAAACCAAACCTTGAATATTCTTGGGACCTCAGCTCCCTCCCAGGCACAATGCCTGGCACAGAGTGGAGCTCAATAATGGCTGCCTGATGTCTGGACCCAACAGCCAGCACATTTATACCATGGCCAGTATCTTAAGTGTGACGGAGCACCAAGAAATGAGAGTTCAATGTGAGATGAAGTGCTGTTGATTTTTCAAGGGAGGGGAGGGGGCTTCCATCAAAGAGAAGGTAGGGATTCAATTCAATGTAGTCTCAGACGTTGGGTAATACTTGAGAGGAAACAGAAATACACAAGGAGAAGGCATGCCAGGAATGCCAACGGCACCAACCAGGCCAGGGGACAGATTTACGATGACATATGGGAAGGAGAGTGAGAATTAATGCTGAAGAGTTAAAGACGCATTTGGAAAATTGGTTGGAATCAGACTATAAAGAACCTCAAATGCCTAGTTGAGAAATACGGTCTTTACGCTGCGGGTGGAAGGGAGCCACTGGGGTAAGAATAATGACACAACAGTAGAACTTCTGAAAAATGAATCTGAAAATAATATATACTGAGAAGTGCAAAAAGAGAGACGGGATGGCAGGGGCCGGGGTGTCCAGTTTCAAAGCTACTGCAACAATTTGTGCTGCAGGGGGGTGACGTGGACAGCGGCAATGGGAATGAAAAGGTGATTGTGTAAAACCCACTTTTGTGGAAAAATGAACCTGATGCCGTAATTGGTTAGCTGCTGAGGCCAGATAAAAGTATAATAATGATCAGAAAGTTTTAAATCAGGGCAGAGGGGAGGAAGCAGGAGGGGGAGGTATGAGTTTGATCAGGGACGCTGTGTAACTAAAAGAACATACAATAGGCTGTGGGGAAGGTGGAGCCGTGAACTATGGATCCAGGGTCTGTCTTGCACAAGTGAAAGTGAAGGCAAGTGTGGGGACAGAAACCAAAAAGCAAAAATAACAAACATGCCCAGTCAAGAGGTCTGTTATTTGCTGAATTGTGTTCCCCCATCCCTAAATGTTGAAGCCCTAACCCCCAGTATATCAGAATGCGACTGTACTGGGAGAAAGGTTCTTAAAAGAGTTAAGTTAAAATAAGGCCATTAAGATGGGCTGTAATCCAATCTGACTGTTGTCCTTTTAAGAAAAGGAAATTTGTACAAAGAGACACTGGGGATATGAAAACACAGAGGAAAGACCATGTGAGGACACAGCCAGAAGGCGGACGACACGTGCAAGCCAAGGAAAAAGGCCTCGGGAGAAACCAATCCCGCCGACACCTTGAGCTGAGACTTCCAGCCTCCAGAACTGTGAGAAGATAAATTCCTGTTAAGACACCCAGTCTGTGGTACTTTGTTACAGCAGCTCTAGCAAACATATACAAGGGTCAGGGAGAAGATGGGAAAGAAGCAATGACCCAGGGACACTCTGTGACAAAGACAGCCATGGAAGGGGCATCAAGAAGTCATGTGTGGTGTCAGGTACAGAACGAAGTGCTGCGTTACCTGCACCATTTGACAATGAGTCTCTCTTCAGCAAGTTTCTTCAAGAAAAAACGTTCAGTTTGTAGTGCTGGTTGTAGGTTCTTCTTGCCCAACTCATGCCTTCCCCTGAAGAGTCAAGTTTCCCCACCAAATTCCATATGGAAACCCCTCCCTCCCTCTCAGCAAAACCTCTAACATTCTCACCAAGACACAGAGGGCTGGCCCCCGAGGTCAGCAGATCAGAAACAATGGAGTCACCTCAAACCACTTAGGTCCTTAACTCCAACCACCCTGAACTAAAAAGACATGTCATTTAATCTGGCAGGAAACGGGTCCAATCGCCACCTAGAAAACAGTATTTGCTTCTTATTTCTTCCACACACACGTTCCCTACCAACTTTCCACCACAGCCTGGAAGCAGTTATCACTTGTTCTTATGCAATCCTTTAAGACTGGAGTTCTACAAGGCAATGCTGGTTAAGGACCAGCCTTTCTGAGAATTGCTCCTGCTTTTCTGAATGCCCATCTGTGATTTCACAGGTCTGCTATGTAACTTATCTTTTTAATTTCTGCCCCAAATAAGCTTTTTTAAAGAACCTAATTCTAATCTGTTTAGCTGTATGATGTGTGCTTTGCTTAATTCATCTATCAGTCTTGAGAGATGTGACTAGGCCTTGCTTATCTATAATGTCTAGCACAGTGTCCTACAACAAAGTGAAAAAAAAGTTCATCAATATTTGCTCAATAAATCAAATCTGGGTGGTATACATTTAATTAATTATGAGAGCAGTTGTGTTTAAAATAATCTCCAAAAACCAGGGGAAATTACTTCCCTATATGTTTTCTGTTGGTTGTCTCATGGTTAAAAATAAATGCACCTCAAAAAAATAAAAAAATAAAAAATAAATGCATCTCCAGAGAAAACTATGGCATCAGTCCAGCTGCCTCCCTCCCTCCCAGCCATTCTTTGTACTTCTCCTTACTTTGGTGTTGACCTCTCCCTACCTCTCAAGCATCCTGCCTTTTTGCCCTGCAAACCATCAGAATGAGCAGGCCCTGATGCTGGGCCTGGCCACTTTGCCTCCTGCAGCTCTGGGTCAGACTGTGGCTCTAACTCCTATCCAGAGAGCTGATGGAAGGGCCTCTTCTCCCATCTCTAAGGTGCCAGGGCCCCTCCCTACAAATACTTTTCTCCTGTCCTACTCACGCAAAGAGCAAGGCCCCTCATCCCCTAAACTAAATCCTGGCTCTCCCTCTGGCCCAAGATCTCCACATAAATATACAGGGTGGGCAAAAGTTGGTTTACAGTTATAAATACACAAAACACAGAGTTTATTCTTATTTATTCATTCATTTATTATTGTATTATTAACTATTATTACCATTATTATTATTAACCTACTTTTGCCCGCCCCTGTATATTGTCATTGTTAGCACGTTGGCCTTTAAAAATCAAATTGAGTTAGTGATTCATAGATACTTGGTACCTTAATTTCCCTTTCCTTTAGTCTTTGAATGACCTCATGCTTATATTATTTCTACTTCTGGATGTTAATGTTTAAACAAAGTATGTCGCACTGTCTTTTCGTTTTCATACTTGCATGCAGACTGTTGCTGTACATGGAAATACTGTTTAATTCAACTATAAACCCAGCCAAGAGTTCTGAGTTGAGCAGCCTAAGAATGTCAAGGGAATATCTGAGGAACGCTGGCAAGTCACAAATGGGTAACCACAATGCATGCTTGATATCAAACTGGGGAGTCCAGTCATACAGCACAGCCTTCCCGGTAAACACGCCTAACAAACCCAAGCCTCCTGTTTATAAATATCAAGCCATGCTCTATTCTGGTTATTCTGATTTTACCTCCGTAACTTCCTCTGACTTCTGGTTTCCTTAAAGAACAGAGTAAAGGAAATTAGTATTTCTTTCCTTGTGATACATTTTCTAATGTCATCATTCCAGGCCTAAAAATAAAGGCTGTTTGTGAAAGGACTTTATTCTTTAGAGATATGTGAAAAGCTGTTAAAAGGAAATAGTAACTACAACACAAAGTACTAACATTTTTAACTGGTGGAGAAAAGATAGAAAACTAGAGTTGTCTTGTCCTAGTGTCCTGGCTTAAAGACTTCCTCTTGGAAGTCACCCAAAGGCAAGAAGGAGCACACACACAAATGCAACTCCATCCCCGAGGAAACTAGAAGACATCTGCTACTCTGAACCACAACCCGGACCTGCCAAACTACAGTAAAAGTCAGACAGAGGAGAAGGAAAGTGCTTTACGAGGCTCACCATCCCTGTGACACTCCCCAAATAAGCAGAATATCCTTAGCAACAAACCCAGCACTAGTTTTCTGGAAACAAGGGAAACAGACACAGACGTGCAGATTAGCACTAAAGAGCTTCCCTGGATGCAGGAAATCTCCAGAAGCACTACAGGTGGACCTGAATGAGAAACTACTAATACACAGCCCAGCCATAGTTGTAGGAAGCAGTCTATTGCTGTGACGAGGTGAAAAAGACAAAGACAGCATCGGGAATACTACAATCTCGGCAAGCAAGAGGAAAACAAAGGTTGAAAAGATTACATGTACATACACACACACCCCTGAGGTCACAAGAATTTCTACTAGCATGGGACACGGCCCTGGCTCCTGGCTCCCGGGAAGCTCCTACAAATAGCTACTTCATAAAGAACTCACCTGATAACAACAAAAGGTGACCTTTACAAAGATGTGTTAGAGGAAAGAGAAAAATGAAAAATGACATGAAAAATACCCACCAAAGAAATGTTGAATGTAACATATCAAAATTTTGCTCAGGTAAAATTTTGTTAGGTATTGTCATAAACTAACAAAGCAATGAAATAATCAATTCTGTAAGGAAATATATAAGAAAATTTTACAAGAGTTCAGGGAAGTTATAGGAAAACGTGAGAAGGAAGTAAAGTATGAGGGCAGACCCAAAGGGGGCCAGGAGGCAGCAGAAAAATCTGTAAAAATATCATTGCTATAGACTGAATATTTGTGCCCAACCCCCAAATATAGATGTTGAAACCTAACCCCCAATGTGATGGTATTAGGAGATGGGGCCTTTGGGAGGTGATTAGTTCATGAGAGTGGAGCCCTCATGAATGGGATTAGTGCCCTTATAAGAGAGCCTCCCAAGACCTCTCTTGTCCCTTGTACCATGTGAGGACACTGGGCGGGTTCTCATCAGACACCAACTCTCCAGCACCTTGATCTCAGGCTTCCCAGCCTCCAGAACTGTGAGGCAGTCTGTTATAGCAGCCAGAACTAAGACCCCTGGGTGACTCTAACAAAACACATTTTACAATAGAAAAAAAGTGTGGGAGAGCCTGTACCTATGTTATTTGAAATCTGACCATCCAGGAAGAATACATGTGCTATTGTCCTTCTGCAGAGAGGTAACTGCTGAAATATGGAGGGATTCATGAGGAGGAGAGGCCACCTAGATCTAGCAGATAGGAGAAATAGGAGCCAGCAAATGGGATTAGTGTCCTTATTTAAAAAAAAAAACAAATAGAAGAGGCTCCAGAGAGCTCTCTTGTCTCTTCCACCATGTGAGGACACAGTAAAAAGCCATGTATGAACCACAAAAAGAGACTTCACAAGACATCGAAGCCACTGGCCCCTGATCTCAGATTTCCCAGCCTCCAAAACTATGAGAGAAAATGTTCTGTTGTTCATAATTTCTCTAATTTATGGTACTTTATTATGGCAATCCAATCAGACTAAGACAATCACAACATGGAAGTTAGCCAAACAAAAAAAATATGCACTGGTGAAAACATGAGGGTTTTGAGGGGAAAGACTGAAAAATATTAAAACAGAAAAATGATAGATGTGGAAAGATAAAGGAAATCCAACAGACCCTCAATTGGTGTCCATATAAGAAGAAAAATTTAAATGGAACAAGAAAAATATTTTAAGGTATAATATTTTAATAATTTCAGAAATAAAAGATGATTCTTCATAATAAATGAACATACCATATCCCAGAAATAACTAACATAAAATGATGAACACCAATACATTTCCTATGTCACCACTGATCTTCAAAAATTAAGAAGGAATCAGCCCTGGCTGGTGCAGCTCAGTTGGTTGTAGTGTCATCCCATATACCAAAAGGTTGCGGGTCCAATTCCTAGTCAGGGCACATACCAAGGTTGTGAGTTCAATCCCAGGTCAGGGTGGATGGGGAAGGCTACCAACTGATGTTTCTCACATCAATGTTTCTCTCCCTCGCCTTCTCCCTCGACCTCAAATCAATAAGCATGGCTTAAAAATAAAAATAAAAAAGGGAATAATTTAGGCATTTAAGGAAAAAGTTCAAAAAAATATGAGGGGACAAATGTTCAGAATTATTCACAGCAACATTCAATGCTTGAATGTCCAAAATGTCCTCAAAGAAATTAAAAAAAATCAAAACTTTAAACCCAGCCCAATTTTTATTCAAATATAGTAGCCAAATATTTTAAATAGCCAGGAACTCAGGAAAATTTTACCAAAGTCCAACCAAAGGATAAAATTCAGCAAAACAAGAGGTGAAAGCTAGTGGTGAAACATTGAAAAATGATTGTTGGTAAACTTTACGTTTATACAGTAAGAAGTAGACTAAAATAACTGTAATAGCTGCAGAAAAGTATAACACCTGACAATATAGCAATAGCAGAACAAAAAATTGCCAGGGGAAGGAGTAGAGATGGTAAGAGACAGTTAACTGTTACCACATGTTTTAAAATTGATAATAAAAAGAGAGTTTAAATCTCCAAAGATATACAAATGGTTAATAAGCACATGAAAAGATGTTCAACATCATTAGTCATTAAGAAATATGAATTACATCCACAATGAGATAACATTTCACACCGACTATAATGAATAGTAACAACTATTATGGGGAATGTGAAAAAACTGGAATTCTCATACACTGCTAGTGGCTGGTAGCAACATAAAATGGTGCAGACATTTCGGTGAACATATTGGTAGTTTCTTTAAAATTTAATCACATATTTAGCATATAACCCAGAGATTGTGTTTTCCTAGTGACTCAGAGACTCCCATCCAATGTATTTCCCCCAAAAGGATGAAAACTTCTGTCCACACAAAGAGTTGTATGGATGCAGATGATCATAGCTAAAAAAACTGCCTGCAAGTATAAATAACCCCAAAGTTCATCAACTGGTGAATGGATAAACAAAATACCATAAACAAAATATGGTATATCCATACAAGGAACTATTTATTATTCATCAACAAGGAAATGAAGTGCTGATACATGCTACAACACAGACGAACATCAAAAACATTTTGCTAAGTGAAAGAAGCCAGATGCAAAAGACTACATAGCATATAACCCTATTTATATGAAATATCCAGAAAAGTAAACTCTGTAGAGACAGAAAATGGTTGCCTGGGGTTAGGGACTAGAGCTGGGACTGACAGCAAAGGGCCGGAGGGATGGAGATCTTTTGAAGGGTGATGGAAATGTTCTGAGACTAGATTGTGGTGAAACTAGGTTGTCATACAACTACATCAGCGATTCTCAACCTGTGGGTCGCGACCCCTTTGGCGGTCGAACGACCCTTTCACAGGGGTCGCCTAAGACCATCCTGCATATCAGATATTTACATTACGATTCATAATAGTAGCAACATTACAGTTATGAAGTAGCAACGAAAATAATTTTATGGTTGGGTCACAACATGAGGAACTGTATTTAAAGGGCCAGAAGGTTGAGAACCACCGAACTACATGAATGTACTAAAAACCTTTACATTGTACATGTAAAGCAGGACAACATTCTGACATGTAAATGGACACACCCGGATATTCTTGTGAACACACAGAACCTCTGTGGAAGGACCGAGAAGTAATTGGTAGGAGAGCTGGCTCCGTTGAGGCAACCAGCCAGGTGAAGGACAGGAGTGAGAGGGACTTAAGACTCGCTTGTCACTGTACACTTTCTTTGGACCTTGTAAATTTTTGTACCATATATACCTATTACCTATTTAGAAATAAACAATTTTATAAAATGAATGACTTGACTACAACAACATCCTGTCAGCGACCCCAGCCCCGTTCCGAGCATGCAATCTAATGAGATGAAATCACAGTAAAGGGTGACAATGGTCAAAACAGGTTAATGACCAAGAGGAACTCTGATAGGAGTTTCCCCACCAGTTTTAAACATAAGCCACTTAGAAGTACTAGGTCGAGAAAAAGCCATAGAAAGTGTTTATTCACAGGAGAAGCAGCCCATGAGGTAGCTTGTAGGGCGCTACAGGGCTGGGTGCTAGAGCCACCACGTTGAGCACGAAGGAGCCTGCATTTGCCATTTTGTGGGGACAAAAATCAGCTACGTCAGACATCCAGGAAGGCAAAGGGCGAAGGCGTGTGATCCCCACCAGCTCCATTCATTTGCCTCTGACCTTAGGAGCCAGACACGGCCAGGTGACAAAGCCACCCTGTGCTCCTGCCCCCCAGGGAGCCACAGACCAGGAGGTGACCCCGGGGACTGGAGAGAGGAGATAGGGAGGAGATACCCCAGAAAGGCTGCCGGCCAGGCACCATCTCAAGAGCACAGCCAGCCAAGTTTGGCTTTTCACAGGGACTTTAGATAAGGGGTTTTGAGAAAGTTCAAAAGCAACTATCTGTGCGGATGGATTTGCTTATTTCAAAAAAGCCTGTGAGCAAAAGAAACAACTGCAGATCAGCTGTTTTATATCAACCAGACACTTCAAACAGGCCAGAGGCTGTTCGGTCTGTTTGATCATTTGGGAGAAGGAGACCAGGATACTGTCTGTACGTAGGGGCCCCATTTCACACGCAAAGTTAAGGAAAAGAGAACTAAACGGTGGAAGCTACACAGATTATTTCTTCATTCTTTCCTTTCATCCCCTAGGAAAACGAAATTAAATAGGCCATCCTAAAGCCCCTGGAAAACTCGGAAGAGAAATTTTCTCTTTTCACGGTGGTTATTTCAAAAGTCTACTTTTAACCATATCCCTTTTCTACTCAAAAACTTGAGTCTAATCAATACCAGGTTAAATGTGAAAATTCCCAGCCAGGCATTTCGATAATTGGCCCTGATTTCTCTCCTTGTAAATAAACTGTTTCCTAATCCAGCTGGACTCTGTTCAGCACACCTGCATTTCCCTGGGGCTGTGCTGCTGCTGTTCTGTTTTTCTTCCTCCTAAAATACCGTCTTGTGCCGGGCTCCAAGGGCACCTCCTCCAGAAAGCCTTTCCTGGTGGACTCTTTCAGGGGCAAAACCCCCAACCCCTCACCTGACTCTCCCTGGAGTTCTGCTTGTACATTTATCACTTCCTCTCCAGGCCTTTCTCCTCCTCTCCTGCGTTGTCAACTAGAGAAGTCCAGAGGTCAGGAAGGGGTCTGGCTGCATTACCTGGGAGTGTGACCTGCTCGTCTTGTTTTAGTGCAAGAGACCGCCCTAGGCTCAGACCAGGAGACGGTGAGAACTTCAGGAAGTCCTGTGTTATTCTACCCGTCACATTCCTGGCCTAGAACATGGAGGGAAAGCCAACCATCTACCACAGAGCTTCTTCAAATGTGGTTGCAACTCAGCCAGCAGCATCAGCCCCACCTGGGAGCTAGTGAGAAATGCAAATTCTTCCTCTCAGCACAGGCCTGCTGCATCGGAAAGGCTGGGGTGGGCCCAACCTTGGGTTACAACAAGCCTTCCAGGAGGTTCTGATGCAGGCTGAACAGAGGTCCCCAATGAGAATTCGCTAACACAGACCAAGCATTTACTTGGCTAGATAACTTCACCCAGGAAACCTCTCTGATCCACGTTTCACACGTGCACCAAACATGGAGTACCTGATTTTTTCAAAAGCTCCCAGCAAGAAAAAGTGGCATTCATTTTCCAATCAAATTTTAATCTATAATCTAACAAATCGTTACAAACAAATAAATATGAACAATTTTAGACAATACTTTTGTTTGCCTTTTCACTGATTTGGTAGAACATGTTTCCTCCATTAAGTAGATAGGCAAAGACTGAAACATGAAGAATGGAGGTGGAAGTAAATGATGTGGGAAGAGAAGGCTCCTTTACCCTAAAAATAAAAATAAAAAACCAGGAAACCAGAAAGAAATCTCCAATTTTAATGATGTCCATTTCTTGATAATTCTAAGAGTACAAAATTCCACTTTAGCTCCCCCCTCCATCCCACCTTTCAGTAAAAGGCCAGGGTTATAAACAAAATGTAAGGAAAATCTGGCCGGTGTGGCTCCGTGGTTAAGCGTCTATCTATGAACCAGGAAATGATGGTTCTATTCCTGGTCAGGGCACATGCCTGGGTTGCAGGCTCCATCCCCAGTAGGGGGTGTGCATGCGGCAGCCGATCAATGATTCTCTCTCATCGTTGAGGTCTCTCTCTCTCTCTCTCTCTATCTCTCTCTCTCCCTTCCTTTCTGAAATTAATAAAAATATTTTTTTTTAATGTAAGGAGGTAGGTGGCCTTCTTGAAGACAAGAAACTAGCTTGCAGCCTCTCCCAATTACTCTGTTCCAATGTCCCTGCAGCATAAACGGGCTGCATTCTTTCTTTCTTTTAAGAAACAAATAACTAAATTTTAATTTATTTTTATTGTTGACACTGTTACAGATGTCCCCATCTCCCCCCCCCCTTTGCCCACCTCCACCCAGCACTCACCCCCTGCATTTCTTAGGCTGCAGCCAAGCTCACTCTACTTAACACACATCATTCCCATCCACTCAAGTCCTCTCTCTCTGTCTTCAATTGACACTGATCAGCCTTTCCAAATATTTGTGGAAAGCACCTAATTCTTGTTTAGCCCACTATAAGGTGCAGTATATTACTGGATTTGCTTACTCAAAGTCTGAAAATAACAGGCTGCTTAAAGTGTACTATCATTCAAGTGTCACAATAATTGGGATCAGCATTAACAAGCATTCAGGAGAATCTACTATGTTTCAGCAACTACACTTAGCACTATAGGGGACCCAAAGCAGTAATATGGCACCAAGTGATTTGTCGTTATGGGATGTACACTCAGAGATAATCGGTGAAGGCAACTTGTTTACTTCTGACAACAGGTGTATTATGTGAACTTTAAAAGCTACAGAAACAGAGAATGCCACCTCAATGAGAAGTGGGAAATCACCTTGGGAAAAGGCTGTTTTTCACCTGAGGGCAAGTGAAACAGCATGGATAAGACACATTCTTGGAGGAGTTCCTTTTTGCATTCAATAAGGGAGTGTCTAGCCCTGGCTGGCTGGAGCACTGCTGGAGCATTGCAGTACTGTCCGTACACCATATGGTTGTGGGTTCGATGCCTGGTTGGGGCACATATGGGAAGCAACCGATCTATATTTCTCTCTCAAATTGATATTTCTCTCTCCCCACCCCCTTCTTCCTCTCGCTCTAAAAATCAATTTTAAAAAAACATATCCTCGGGTGAGGGTTAAAATAATAACAACAACAACAATAATAAGGAAATGTCCACCATGTGCCAGGAGTTGTGCTGATGATTGATACAGACCACCAGAAGCAAGAAATCAGTGACAAGAATAGGGGAAAGGCAGTTGAGAGGCAGCTTTCAGTCTGCCTGAAATAACAGGTGAAGTACAGGAAGTTCATTTGATGGACTAGAATGAGCCACTGTGGCTTTTAAGACCAAGTGAAACTATGCAGTTTTAAGAAAAAAGTTGACAGTGAGGTGTTGGCTAGGTTCAGACACAGGTCAATTAGGAAACATCTGTCATACACCATGCAAGAAAGGATGGTGGAGATGAGAGTAGATGGAAAGGAGGCATACTTTGGGAATACTTGGACATTAAGAATCTTTACAAATTGATGACGAATTAGATGTGGGAAAAGAAGATGGAATTATGGGCAAACCCAGAACTAAGATGCAAGAACAAGGAAGTGCAGGGAGGTCCACGTTGTGGCTGACTGAAGGTCACTGCAGGGTGCGATATTCTAAAAATCTTTACCTCCATTTCCTCAACCTTGCTACCTCCTCTCAAGTACTTACTTTCTTCAAAGTGTGGTGTTGATAAGCTGAGCATAGGAACCTGAGATTCAGGAACGCATACCAACATTCATGAGTTGGAAGAGGAAGTAGGATCAATGAAGTAATCACAGAGTCTCAGAGTTGGAGGGACTTTGGGAGAATATCTTTGACAGCTTTCTCCCTGAAGGATGAATCCTATGGTTATAAAAGACTGAGCCTGACAACCTTCTCTAAAATCATAGCATAAAGCCAAGGAGGCAAGAGCATCGAGAACCAGAGCTCGAACCAAAAGCTGAGCACTGTGGAGGCATTAAGAGGAAGAATGAGGATTAAGAAAAGTTCATTCATTAGATCCAGTCTGATCGGGTAATCACTGGTATGAAGAGTGTCAGCTGAGAAATGGAAGCAGAAGCCAGACTGATTATTAGTAATGCAGATAGCAAATATATTATTCTGCACTAAAAAATTTTTAATACTGTAGTTTTTAGAGTAGTTTTGTTTCCAAGAAAATACACAGAGCTCCTAAATACCTTCTTTATCCCCACACAGTTTTCCTATTAACACCTTGCACTTGTTACAACTGATGGACCAATAGTGGCATTATTATTAACTCAATTCCATAGTTTGCATTAAGGTTCCCCCTTTTTGTTGTAGTTCTGTGGGTTTTGACAAATGCAATATGTCAAGCATCCATCATTATAATATCAGACAGAATAATTTCACTGCCCTAAAAATCTCCTGTTCCCCATCATTCATCCCTGCTCCCCTGCCCCATCCTGTCCCAACAACCACTGATCTTTTCACTGTCTCTATAGTTTTGCCTTTTCCAAAAACTCATACAGTTGAAATCACACAGTATGTAGCCTTTTCGGACTGGCTTCTTTAACTAAGCAACATGTATTTACATGTATTTAATATTCCATTGTCTGGATGGACCAGTTTGTGTATCCATTCGCCTAGTACATCGTGGTTGCTTCCATTTGGGGCTACTCTGAAATGCTTTTCAGTTACAGAAATGGGAGAGGGTAGATGTAAGGTAATAGCTCAGCTTGAGGTAGAAAAAAGAGGCTTCGTGAGCAGACACTGTGTGGTCAATCTCCAGTTGTCAGGCCCATATCTTGGCAGGTAATTTAGCTTATCTCAGTTCCTAGGAGATAACTCTCCTCCTTTCCTTCATGAGAAAATGACAGGACTTCAGAGCTTCTAAAATCAGAAGGCATTAGGCATTTTCTTTAATAAACCACAAAGCATTGTTAAGTTTGCTTCCAAAGTAAGTCAGGCTATTCCCAACAGCCTCATTATTCAGTAAGGTTTTAGTAAAAAGTTATCCCACCGCCTACCATTCTCTGCTTAGGTTTCAAACGCTCTGGAAATGATGCTGAAGAGAGAAATGCCAAACATGCCCTGCAACCCTGTCTCACATTCTCCTGACATCTCTCCTGGAGTGAGGAATGGCACTGTTTCATACAACTTTAAGGAAAAAGAAAGCATTTCCTAAAGCTTACCAAATCCAATGAATCACAAATGACAGGGCTTCCCCTCAGGGTGTGAAGAGGAAGGCAACTTCTGTTAAACCATTAAAGAATTGACTATTAAATTTTCTCACAGTTTCAATGTTATTTGAGAAATAAATTAGGCAGTATTATCATAGACCAAATGGTATAATAAAATACAATAGGAGTGTAAAGGGTATCACATCCTGGAATACTTCCCCTAGAATTGGTTATTAATTTAAACAGTGAAATGTCAAGGAAAGAAAAGTACATAAAAAGGGTGAAACCCCTTGTGAAAAAATGAGAACTTTAAATGTCAACCTGGTTAATTAATAAGGCATTTAATTAAACAATGTTGTCCAATAAAAAATTAACAATTGTGAATTGCACATCTTTGCCATGAATTGAAGAAAGGGAAGAAAAAAGATTTAGACACTATCAATTGTCCACCAGGTTCTAATCCTAATTTTATGCAATTTTGAAGGTATTATAAAATTAACTTAATCTTTCCTGGATTTTAGACTTCTCATTCACAGAATATGGAAGAATATGCTATTGTTATTTAACCTTCATCAACAGTTATGTAGCACTTTATAAATATGAGCTTATTTAAATCTCACAGCCATCATTTGGTAGATACTATTATTGACCCCTTTTACAGAAAAGGAAACTGAGGCAAAAGAGATTAGTCAACTTTCCCACAGTCCCCAGCTGGTAATGTGAAAGATGTGGGACCAGACTGCAGACAGGCTGGTCTTCACCATCATGCCCGGGGCCCTCCTGGCCCTTTAGATAATCTCTATAATTGTCACTCTCTCTTATATTCAGTAAGCTTATAATTCAGTCATTTTAGATGCAATTACAGTCTCCACCAACCTCTCACCTTATCTGGCACAGAGATGCCAATCAAGCTACTGGGATCATCAGCCATGTAAGCTACCAAGGACACCAAAGGGAAAAATCCATCAAATAATCAAAATGCTTATCAAATTATGACTAGACCGATAAAGAGAATGGTATACTGTCTGAATTGTGAATTTTTAAAATATATTTTATTGATTTTTTACAGAGAGGAAGGGAGAGGGATAGAGAGTTAGAAACATCAATGAGAGAGAAACATTGATCAGCTGCCTCCTGCACACCCCGCACTGGGGATGCGCCCACAACCAAGGTACATGCCCTTGACCGGAATCAAACCTGGGAACCTTCAGTCCGCAGGCCGACGCTCTATCCACTGAGCCAAACCGGTTAGGGCTGAATTGTGAATTTTTTTTAATGTCTTAAAACCTTTCTCTCTCTACAAGCAAGGATTTTTCACAAATGTCTATTGATTCATCAGCGGATCACAGCGTCCATGGAACACCAAGAGAAAGGCCCTTTGCTTTCCCGTGCCCTTCTTGCTTGTGCTATCAGTAAGGTCCTGGGACAAGGCTCCAGAAGCCCTTACTGAAGTCTGGGTTCTTAGAACTAAAGATACCCAACACACAGGCAAAAGCATCACTCTTAGATGTAGTTAAAGCTGCAGAGCTTCATGGGAGACTGAGTCACACACAGTAGACACTACCGGGCAGAGTCAAATAGAGCCCAAGGGGGAAGTGAAGATAACTCTTCCTCTCCCAAAGCAAACACTCCGTTCCCATGGAATACACTGCTTGCTTTAAACAGACAAACACAAATCCAGATACAGATCTGATCCACAGCCACAGGCCATGAAGAGAGAAGCTGACAGTGAAGCGGGGCTGAGGAGTAAGTTCCAGATCACTCTCCCACTCAAAGGACAAGTCAACGTGTGAAATGAGACATCAAAGCACAGGACTTCTACTTCAAATCATTTCATCTCCTCACAGAGTGCTTCCACCTAATAACAGGTGCCATTCATTAAGCACTTGTTTGCTTTATTTCATTTACTGTTCAAAATTCTACACAACCACCACATGGAGTAGGTAGGAACAACGTTTTACTCGGAGAATCTGTTAAAAACCAGAACACCAAGAAGGGAAAATGGAACCCTGAAATAGCTCTTGGTTAAAGGCCTGGCCCTGGTCTGACCCTTCACTGGTGGGGTCTCCCTCAGGCTCCCCACAGCCTAAAAATGGTGCCACTAGCTCCGCTTCCCAGAGGGAGTGTCCGAGGCTCACATAGGTGAGCAGCCAAAATCTAGAAGGCACCAACATGTTAGTATCCACTCAAACAAGCCATTCATGAAGGAAATACCAACCTACCCAGAAGAATATATAAGAGCAGAAACAGCAGTCTCTGGATAGCAAGAACTGGCAAATAAGGAACATACTTTTTCTTATATTATACTTTCAAATACATAATCATACCAATTTTGCTGGAATTCAAAAATTTACTAATAACAGAAGTTCTATATATATGGTATACATTGTCAGATCATAATACATAAACTTAGACATAAAGAACAAACCAAAACCCAACCATCATTTGCAAGCTCAGATACCCTGTATTATGTTAAGTCATTGGTTGGGGAAAAAATTGTTTTAAGTCATTAAGAATATTTTAACATTGAAATGTAAATATAAATATACGGTGTTCTACCAAAGTCCCATTGAAAGGAAAATATATTGTCCTTTACAGCAATATTAGCAAGAAGAATGAAGAGAGTTATCTAAAGAATTTTTAAATTGACAAGAGGATACAAAAACAAAGAAAAAGTAAAAATTAAACAACAAAAAAGTGTATCACGTGTTACAGAATACATAAAAAGAGCATAAAAAAGAGAAAAAATCAGAATTATGGAATTTTCCTATCCCTCAAGTCCATATAAATATGTAAATAGCCTGGGAAAATTTTGCAAATTTCAACAGATAAACAATATTTTCTTTAAAAAGAACTTTATATTCCCAAACTCATTTTACTTGAGCCCAAGCAAAACAAGAACATTTTAACAGGAAATTATACTCAAAAATTCTTAATAAAATCCTCCCTCAGTAACAAAAAACCCGCAAAAATAATATCTACTATAATCAAGTAAGAGTTAAACTAGGAACTCGGAGATGGAATAACCCATAGAAAACTATCCATCCCCAAGGCTTCTGTTAACTGAAATCACAAATTTCTGCTCTTGTTCCTAAATTTCTGATAATACACTACTACATTTGAAATGTTTTCTGGGGAACTGAAAATAAAGATTTAAAATATATTCATTTTATGGGCCCCAAACTAGTTTTTACATTCAAAATTCAACTATGCCCAACTTGAGAAGTTTTTGTAATGTGCATGGCAATATTAAGTACACAATCTGTGTATCAAATACATATTTAATTTTAATATATTTGGTTTGGGAATTTCTATTCCAATGATTTACATAATCTGCCTAACTAGTTTATCATTTATCCAAATTCTTGTCTGTACTGCTCATTATAATACTAGGTGTCTTAGCAGAATCTTTACTTATTTTCACAGGATCAAACACTATCTACCTGTAACAATGACCAAAGAGTGGCAAAATAAATAAATAAATAAATAAATAGGCATCCTCTGTGAACTTAGTCTAAAGCAGCCGACCGTAATCCAGGCGGACATTAAACATTTACTTAGGAAAATATTAAAAAGGCCTTAAGTATAATTTAAATGCTTTTCTTGTATTGTTGCATGATTTAAAAAAGCACAAAGAACTCATATCTACCCATCACAACCTTAAGAGGCCTGCCTCAGCTGCCCATTCTACTTCAAACTCCTCAGAGGACAGGAGTCATGCCTCCTGCTCAGGTCTTAACTCCTCGTTAGCAAGCCCATCAGCCAGCACCCAGCAGGCTCCCCAGCCTTGGTCCAGCTCTGAAAACATAATGGTAAGTGACCTGGAACACACAAGAGGTGAAGAGAAAGTATTCTGTCTACCACCCCACACACAGGGATGCTGTGAAGCCAACGCAAGTCTGACACCACATGATGGTGCTGGTAACCTCCGTGCGTCTTACCAGTTTGCAGCCAACCTGGAGTTTCAACCCTGGAAACATCCTGGTGCAAGAGGCCCATACTTTTCCCCACCACATATAAGGTCAATGTCAATGAAAGGGTCAGTCTGACCCCATAGGTGTATCTTGCATACCCAGAACAAGCGCTCCTGTTTAAGACTCCTGTCAACCACTCAGGGACTCAGCCCTAGGAAGGGGTGGGTCCTTCAAAGTGCAGTAACTGTGGCCAGCTCAGCTCTCACTGTCCTCACAGCCACAGAGAGGCCCACATCAGACCAAGCCAACTTGGGCAGTTCAAGCATGAACCCTTAAGATATCTCCAACCTCACCTTCGTACTTGAAACTTCATTCATTCAACAAATATTTATTGGGGCTTCTTTCTTACAGGAGCTGTTCTAAATGTTCAGGCTAGCGCTGTGAACAAAATAAGAGTTCCTAGTCCAGGCAGCATGGCTCCGTGGTTGAGCGTTGACCTATTAACCGGGAGGTCAAGGTTCGATTCCCGGTCATGGCACATGCCTGTGTTTCGGGCTCGATCCCCAGTGTGGGGTGTGCAGGAGGCAGCCAATCAATTATTCTCCCTCATCATTGATGTTTCTATCTCTCCCTCTCCCTTCCTCTCTGAAATCAATAAAAATATATATTTTTAAAAGAGTCCTTGCCCTAACGGGTATGCATGGGTACTGCCAAAATGTGGAAGATGGGACAGCCTCACTAAGAGAGGCAACACACCCAGAGCATGACCAACTGCATGTTCAAGTTGGTAATACTGCCAACTCACGTTCAGCAGAACACACACTGCGCCCATTGGAAGAAACGTTAGAGCTTGGAGATACCACATGTGAACAATTTTCTTCTCAGGACTTTTGTTTTATTTTTCTTAAGCCACAACTAAGTCTTAATGATTTGAATGACTCCCTAGACAATATTCACCATATATATGTCATATAATAGAATAATATAAAGGTAAAAAAGGTGATAGACAAAAATTAAAATTCTGGCCATGGACATCAATAAGAGGAAAATGGGAATAAGAGAACTAACTTTCCATTTCGTCATCAGACCTCCCCACTAGATTATCTCAACAGCCAAAGGGCTTTTGCAAATATAGTCTCCACCTCCACATGGTAATCCATACATCTGCCCAGATTAAAATGTTTTCAACTCAACTATAATTGTGGTCTCTCCTACTGAACCGCCTCTCATAGCTCTCCATTACCTACAAAATTGAATAAATTATTTCGCCTGCCTGACATTCAAGGTATGTATGTCTACGTATTTCTGTCTGAAGGAAGAAAAAAAGGAGAGGGAAACTGCCTTTGTGAAAATAAATTTTTTCAGTCAGCAAACCTATAAAAAAAAGAGGGAGAGTTCTTTCCAGGGGTATGCTAGAGCCAGTGTGTATCAGCTCATTAGGGCAACTTTCGGACATTTCTACCAGCCAGTTGTTAAGTACATTATTTAAAAATATATTATATAAAGTTACACTTAAATGCCCAGCCAGCATGGCTCAGTGGTTGAACATAGACCTATAAACCAGGAGGTCATGGTTCGATTCCAGGTCAGGACACATGCCGGGGTTGCAGGCTCCATCCCCAGTAGGGGGCATGCAGGAGGTAGCCAATCAATGATTCTCTCTCATAATCTAGCTCTCTCTCCCTCTTCCTTCCTCTCTGAAACCAATAAAAATATATTAAAGACACACTTAAATTAAAACAAAGGTAATAAATACTCAAATGTTATTACTTCCTAATTATTTTCCTACATTTCTACTATGATCTTGAGGTTACTCTTTGCCTACTGTATCTGAACAGTGACAGTATTACAGAATAGTGTGCTACTGCACACCCTTTCCTGTGTTCAATGACATCACATTTGGCTAACGGTGGAAATATTTACACCATGGAAATCAGTGAACCAACGGACCAGAGTGTTGTTTTTGTTTTTCAAGAGAGCTTGTTAAACTGGTTCTTCCCCATTCAAAGTACCTCACCATAAAATTATGTACCTTCCAAAAAATAGTCGTAAGCTTTAAGGTGACCGTTACTATGAACACAAAACATAAAAGTGAATTTTATTTCAATCCACAAGGAGGGTAACTGAAACAATCTTTAGAAAGGGGGTTTTTTCACACATTCTGAGAGATTACTGAGATATCCTAAAGGATGCAGAGCCTGCTACCGCTACGTAGCGTCACCACAGGAGCAGAATAGATTTTAGAAATTGGAAAATGGCATTTTGGGGTTTTTTTTTCCTTCCAATGTTTTTTAATGCACAGTCATACATTTATAAAAAGCAAAAAGAGGATCATACTACACATACAGTTTAATAAACTGCCTTTCAATTTTAATATCCTATATAATAAAAGCCTAATATGCAAATTGTCCCCTTGACCAGTTCGACCGGGAGTTTGACCAGGGGACAGGGCCGGCAACGGCAGTGGCAGCGGCGGCAGGTGCCCAGGAGAAGGGAGGCACCCCGGCAGCCGGCAGCCACTAGGGACCCTACCCATGCATGAATTTCGTGCACTGGCCCTTTAGTAGTGTCAATAATTTTCCAGTTATTAAATAATCTTCCTCACCCTTATGATAGCATATAACTTTAAAATAACATATTAAAATAGTTGCTAAAGCTGAAGGAAGATAATTCTCAAGGTAAAAGAAATAACGGAATTGGTAAAAGGACAGTGGAGGCAATAAATATGAGTAGATGTTTCACAATCCTCTCTACCCCGGTCTTCTGACCCTCAACGTATCTCATACATCAGTTTTTTTTAGCATACAGCTCAGCCTCATTCAAATATGAGTAATCATGGCGTAGGAACACAGGCAAGAGGCAGATAATAATATGCATCGTGAAAATAATCAACAAGGGTGGCTACATAACGAAAGTGTAGGTTCCTTGTTCAAAAATTATTAGGAATTTCAAGGCCGTGACAGCAGAGCAGTAAGTGTGTGGATGCACAGGTCACACACCCATGAAGCCAGCCATGAAAAGCAACAAATGAAACAGACTACGAGTTCACACAGAAACAGCTCTCCATTGTCTGAAAAATATTAAAGATAAAATTGTCTCTCTAAAAAAGGGACTCAGGCATTAGACATGAAGTTTCCAATAATTAATTATCATTCATAAGAGATTTTTTAAAAATATATTGAAGGGAGAGGGATAGAGAGTTAGAAACATGGATGAAAGAGAAACATTGGTCAGCTGCCTCCTGCACACCTCCCACTGGGGATGTGCCCGCAACCCAGGTAAATGCCCTTGACTGGAATCGAACCTGGGATCATTCAGTCCACAGGCCGACGCTCCATCCACTGAGCCAAACCTGTCAGGGCCATATAAGAGATTTTAAATGGACTAAAAGGGCTAAAGAAATGGATTAGAAAAAATTACAGAATAGAAGTCATACAACTACAACACTAAAATAGTAGAGTAAGCACTTGAACACACAAACAAACCTGAGTAAATCACTCAAAATTAAATGGACAGAAACAAAGACACATAAATGATTACAAGAACAGATACTAGATTTGGAAGACAAAGGAGATACAACACAGCAATGATAGTTCTTGAAAAGTGAATACTTAATATGTGCAAAAATATTAAAAGAGCTAATAGAGAAAAACTTTCTGATGCAAATCAGAAAGAAGCCTTGAATCTATAGACATAAAACAACCCATGCTCAGACAGGCTGATGAAGCTCAAATTCCAAAAGAATGAAAGAATCCTAGAGGCACATCACATAGAAACAGCCAGTAATATGTGAGAGAGAAAAGCATTACCCTGGCCTCAGCCTTCTCCTCCAGAAATACCCAACGCTAACAAAGAATGGAGAGAAATGTCTGAAAATCCCAGGGCAAGAAATTGTAAACCAAGACTTGCTAGTCAGCCAAACTGTCCTTTAACTACAAAGGCAAGAATCAGCCATTCCAAAGCAGTTAGGAATTCAGGAAACACAGCACCCACAGGTCTTAAATCTGACAATGAAATCCAGCCAAACTAGAATGAATCAAAATTTTAGAAAGTCAGAAATGGCAAAACCATGGTAAAAAGTACTGAATCCATTAAAAAAAAAAGGACTAGTAAAAGAGTTATGGGAATTGTGATATTAGAACAGAATATAAATGCTATAATCCTTTCCATTGTAAAATTCATAATTGATAAAAATGTGGAACTGGCGGGAAGAGAGATGGTATAAGGTCAGTGCTAAATTTTTTACCTTCTAAATGAGTCAGTATGTCTCCATTTGAAACAAGTAGTTAATGAGAAATTATTCCAATCCACAACGTTTTTTCTATTTTCTTATAAATTAAGCTTCTAAAAGATATCTCTAATCTCCCTCCTGGAGAAGAAGTCAGCAATTCTTTCCATCTCACTTCAACTTCTTTTTCTTTGCTTTAATTAAAGTCAATTTTATTTTATACCTTTAAGTAAAATAACATGTATGGTAAGATTCCATCCATCCTTCTGACTTTGCAAGCTCTAGATGGAATTCACAAAACGTTAACATTATAATTTCTGAGGAGTCAAAAGCTCTATGCAGATTTTCAACTGTGCAGGGGGTTGGCACCCCTAACCCCTGTGTAGTTGAAGAGTCAACTGTATTTCTAAGTGGTGAGTGTTTTAATTTCTTCTTTCTTTTTTTTATGTAATAACAATGTACTGCTCAACTGGTGTGGCTCAGTGGTTGAGTGTCGACCCATGAACCAAGAGGTCACGGTTGGATTCCAGGTCAGGGCACATGCCTGGGTTGTGGGCTTGATCCCCATTAGAGGCATGCAAGGGACAACCAATGGATGTTTATCGCTCACATCGATGTTTCGCTCTCATTGTGTCCCACTCCCTTCCTCTCTCTCTAAAAGTCAATTTAAAAAATGTAAAAAGAATGTATCATTTCCCCCCAAACAAATTGCTTTTTAACAACAACCAAGAAAATATTATCATTACTACCTAAAAAATGAATTTTACTAGTTTTGCTCTTCTCCATTCCCACCCATGCCCATCAGCCCAGGTTGCAGTCAGGGGCATGGTGGTAGCTGAAGGCACAGTAACCAGGCTGGGTCAAATCATGGCTCTAGTGATTACCAGCTTTGTGACTATGCACATGTTGGTTGACCTCTCTGTGCCTCAGTTTCCTCATATGTAACAGCACCTACCTCTCAGTGTTGTTTTGAGAAAACAATACCAGAGTGAACAAAAGTAAATTTACAGTTGTATGTGAAGCACAGAGTTTATTCATGTATTATTATTTTTAAACCTACTTTTGCCCCACCCTGTATATGTAAAGTGCTTAGAACCATGTCTGACATATATATGGTATGTGCTCTAAAAGTGTTGGCTCTTATTAATCGAGGAGGGAAACTGGCCGGGGGGTAGGAGACAGGCAGGGAGTTCAAGTGTCCCGAGCAGTGAGTCATTTCACAGACTTTCTCTAAGAACGGTCTTGGCCAAAGCTAACACTGTGCTGCTCCTATGCAATGAGTCACTGCTCCCCACCCCCCGCCGTTCCTGTCAGTCCTGTCAAAGGGTTGTTTTATTCGCTTCTCAAGCCTTCCAAAAACATTTGGAATCTGCACAAAAGAAGAAATATGAAACTTTCAGGCAGTGATAAGACGTTCTAAGCTTCGGCCCCAGGGTTTTCTTTGCAACTCTGGCTGGAGTTTCTGTCACCACACTCAGGTGTGTTTCAGAACTCCCGAGGCCATGGGAGACCCAGCTACATCCCAGGAGCTCCAGCAGGTGCTCCAAGACACCGGCCCTTGAAAACATCCCAAATACACACGAAAACAATATATATGTTGTCCCACTTTCAAATAACAGAGTAAGTCTCACTGATTCTTTGCAAAGTTAAAGCAGAAGGGCAATCCCTGCAAAGCATTGCAGCCGTTGGGTAACTTGGCTTAACAGTGCGCAGTTGGTCAACAAGTTAACATTTTGGTCAATTTCCTGTCAGTTTTCACTGTGCATTTTTACTACCTGAGATACACATTCTGGAGTTGGAAAGAAGAAAGCCAGGGCTCTGGTGGAATCCACACACCCACTCCCAGCTGAGTCCTTCCCATCACCACACCAAGATCACAACTGTGGCAGATCCCTGGCTTCTGCTTAAATAACTGCAAATAGGGATGAGAACACTCTCCTTTGAGTGTAGTCTTTGTCACCGCAAACTGGAGGAAAGTGAACAGTGCATCCTGGGGACTGTGGTCACCAAAGCTTTATTCCCTCTGAATCGGGGTCCATTTCACTAGTCTCTCACCACATCACACCCCCACCGCCATCCTTGGTCAAAGAGCCCATCTGCCAAGCTGCAGTTAACACTAAACAACTAGCCCAAACGATGTGGCTCAGTGGTTGAGCATCGACCTATGAACCAGGACATATGGTTCGAGTCCCCCGACATGGCTCGATTTCCCGTCAGGGCACATGCCCTGGTTTTGGGCTCGATCCCCAGTAGGGGGCGTGCAAGAGGCAGCCAATCAATGATTCTCTCTTATCATTGATGTTTCTATCTCTCCCTTCTTCTCTGAAATCAATTAAAAATATATTTTTAAAAAAATGAAACAACTAACTCTACTTTCCTTTTGTTCATTGAAGGCACAGGTAGTGACTGATCAATAAGTCCTCTGATCAGCATGAGAGTGCCTGTTATCACACCCAGGTGACAAAAATCTGGCCAAGCCAAACACTTCAAAGTTTTCCTTGATTTGCAGGGACTTATTGATGCCCCGCCCCCTCCCATGACCACTTGCAGCAATCCATGACTGAGGGACTCTTGTATAGGCTTTTAGAAAGCCTGCATTCCCAGGTTGCAAACCCCTTACGAATCCAAAGACTCCAAGTTGAGAGACAAAACCTAGAGTACATGAAAATCAAAACGTGAAGAAATTTTACCCAGGATGATTGATATCCTGAAATACAGAAAACTCCTCCTCTAAGGAATTTTCATAAGTACCACCTGAAATTTAAGCAAACCATGGAACAATTTGCCATTGACTATTTACTTATGCCAACTGCCCATAAAATGCCTCTCCTGCTTTGCAAGGGCAGAAAGCAAGAACAAATGACCTATTTAGACCTGAGATTTCCCAGCTTAGTGCAAGGCAGGAGACTAAAATGCAATGCAATGATGCTGAAGTTGAAAGAGCTGATAGAGTGAATTGGGTTTTGCTTTTTTTTAACATGCATATCCAACTTTAGAGCTAAAACGTCAGAATGGCAGGCATCCTTAACTGCTTTTACTTATGAGCAACCAGAATGCGGACTTCCCCACTAATCTACTGCACATTTTCACGGTGTGATTATGCAGCACTGCAAATGCATCTTTTTGGCACAATCTGTCGGCCTGCCTTCGTTATTGGGCGGCTGTCGGTGATGCCGTTGTAATAATAAATACAATAGAGTGAATCTGGGGTCCCTCACTCCGGCTTTCAGAAATGTGCTAACTTATCCCATATTCTCACTGGGCTCTAAACCCTCCACCCTATCTGATTTTGCACAGATGTTCAAGAAGAAATGTGTGTTTTTCTTTAAATGAATGTCAAGGGCCTGGCAAAGTACTGTACCAAAAAACGCCAAAGTCAGCACTGTGTTGAAAAGCTGATTATTAGCTCACTTCCTTCTCTCTCCAGTTCCTCCACTTCCAGAAAAGTAAACATGGAAACTATCACACTGGCCCAAGGTCTTTAAAAACCAGGCAGGTTATAGGTAGCTTTTCTCTGCTCCTTTATGCTGAACTTTAAGAAGCTCTTAGTGCTGTGGGTATATGAAGGGTACTTTGCTAGAGGCAGCCCGGGGTTCTCATTCTTTTGGCTACAATCCCTGGGGAGGTGAGGTCATGGGGAAATTCCAAAGGGGTCACAGAAGCACTGAGTGACACTGGTAAAGCAGCCTGAGACCAGTCCCATCTCCTGTACCAACCCCCATGACACCCTATTTTCAGAGCCTTGCTTATTCGCCCGTTTCCCCCTCCTTCCCATCACTCCCCCCCTGTGGCCACCAAGCACTCCCTAAGCAGCCAAAATGAAACCTATAGCCTGGTGTCTGCTGGATTCCTCCTCAGAACCGCCTCATTCATGGCTAATCAGAACTAGGATTCTCAGACTTGTTCCCACCACACCCCACAGAACAGCACGGAGCAGAGGAAGCACCGCAGGATTTCCAAGTTCCAAGTTGTCAGAGACATCTTCCCTTTGTTCCACCCAGCAGAGAGTTGTTAAACTGAAGTGAGGTTGGCAAGCATCCACTGAGTGAAAAATCTGTGTCAAGAGATTTATTTTAAAAAAACAACAAAAAAACAGCTCTCGGTGTCCGACCTAGTTCTCGGGCGACATGGCTAAACGCACCAAGAAGGTGGGAATCGTCGGTAAATAGGGGACCCGTTATGGCGCCTCCCTCAGGAAAATGGTGAAGAAAATTGAAATCAGCCAGCACGCCAAGTACACCTGCTCCTTCTGTGGCAACACAAAGATGAAGAGGCGAGCCGTGGGGATCTAGTACTGTGGTTCCTGCATGAAAACAGTCGCTGGTGGTGCCTGCACCTACAGCACCACTTCTGCCATCACAGTAAAGTCAGCCATCAGAAGACTGAAGGAATTGAAAGACCAGTAGCAGCTCCACAGTTTGAAACATTGCGAGCCTATAATAAATGGGTTAATTTATTTTTTTAAAAAAAAAGAACAAAGCGTATTTAATTTTCTGTGCGATAGTGAGAAAGACAAGATGGAAAAATGTGAATGAGTGAGCGTGCAGATACATGCAGAGGTACAGGTATGTTTAACAGCAAACCTATCATATAACAAATCATATGTATTCTCTTTGACTAATCCATAAATACTGGACTGAATTTGCACCCTTAGAAAATGAAAATTTTCAATAATTTTTTAACAATTTAGGTCTGGCACTATTACTGCTTCTACAGTATTTTTTTTTTTATCATCTTCTACTGGACTTTGGCAAAAAAAAGTGAACTTGCAGTTGGACATGGCAGATAAGTCACATGCCTGCATCACTTCTCCCTCCAAAAATCCTACCAAAGTGACAGGACACCTAACTTTTTAAAGGAACAAAACAATATACAGCAGCAGAGACAAGAGCAGACAAGACATTTAACTGACTACTTGGATGATGGGAAGCAGAGAGCAGGAAGTGATGATTTATATCCTAAAGGATGTTCAGAGGGGTTCCACCAAATAGGCCATTTCCCACCCGTATCCCTGGGAGGCTCCTGCTGAAGGGAAGGGTGAGGGGTGGAGTGGAAAAGAGGATGCAAATCAGATACAAAGGGATGGACCTTGGGACCCCAGCTCCCCTCCCCATCTGCCCCAATTGCCAATGAAGAGGTTTATTATCCAAAGAAGCTGAGGGATAGGACTGAATATCCAAGAGTAGTATTTTGTTCTACTTATTTTTTGTCACAATTGGATCTCTTCGGGGTGTCAACTGAGAGAAAGGTGCCTCCCTGCTGTCTGCCCACATGCTCCATCCTGAGCAAAGACACTGATATAATCTTTAACCTAACCTTTAAGCAGTGGTCTTCAGGCACAACAGGTTGAATTCAAATCTATGTGTCTTTCCTTTGAGATGGTCCTCAACTTTTCTCCATTTCAATAGATTCCTTCTCTCTTTTTGCTCCTCTGCAAGCAGACACATTTATCGATGGCCTTCTTTCTGCCTTCATGCCTTTTTACACCATTTCCTTTTGTTGTTTATGGAGTGCTTTCTCATATCTCATCTCCTTCAAGAAGTATCCTCGGTTCAACTCATATCTTGTTCTCAAAACCAATCCCGCTACCTTCCTACACAGATTAATAAATGACTTTCTCACCTTCCCAGACACTCAAGCCAAAACTCTGGAGTCACTTTTGTTTCTCCCTTTCCAGAATCCCCTGCATCTAATCACTCTTAAAACAAACAAACAAACAAACAAAAAGGCAAAGAAGTTAAGCCAGGGAGATCAGAAACTCACATAACAACAGGCACAATGAAAAAGAGTGATATGATTCAGATCTGAAAATGCTGCAAGAGGTGGTGGGAGGTAAGGAAGAGTATACTTGCTCCCCATGGGACCCAAGTCCCCTTCCTCCATCCTGCTTCCAGAATACTCAGCTTATCCCAGGCAAGGCTGGTGGAATTATTCTCTGGAGAATCTGAATGCACACATATTGACATTGGAGGGTTTCTTCCAACAAAAAGACCGTTGCTGCTTCATCACTTTAAAGAAAAATCAACAGCTGACAATCCCTGTCCATATATCTGATTTTTTGTTCCTTACTCTTAATATTTGCTCTTAATAAACAGCCAAGAATAAGCAAGCATTTAAGGAAAATCTACAAAATGAAAGTTGGGGCCAAAACACAGAGGGGGAAAGCATTCTGAAAGCAGGCAGACGTTACAGGAAGCAGAGGGGGAAAAATTCCTTTAATCTAGAATTAATATCCCCAGAGAGAATACCATGTCTCAAAATATAGGGAGAGATGCTATGAAAAAAGGACAAGAGCTCTTAGGAATTAACATATAGATAACTGAAATTTGTGTTTCTATAGTTAGTTGGCTAATTTGAGGAAATTTCGTAGAAAGTTGGGCAAAAAATAAATACACAGAAATGTTAAAAGATAAGTAGGACATCTTCTACAAGGTCAAATAATCAAATAAGAGAATTACAGAAAGATTTTTTTAAAAATGGTTTTTTCCCTCAAGAAATATCCCAAAGCCCTGGCCAGTTTGGCTCAGTGGATACAGCATTGACTTACGGGATTGAAGAGTCCCAGGTTTGGTTCCGGTCAAGGACACATCCCTGGGTTGCTGGTTCA
>NW_005871368.1:72118-86669 GCF_000147115.1 Myotis lucifugus | reverse complement strand
TCCCTCTCCCTTCCTCTCTGAAATTAATAAAAAATATTTTTAAAAGAAGGAATGTCCCAGAGTGATAGACAAGGAACTCCAGATTTAAAAGAAAAGCAAAAGCCCAGCATAAGTAATTTTAGAAGGGCCCACTGAGATATATGCCAAAAATTGTGAAACTTCAAAATATGAGAAATTAAGTGAAGATTCAAAAATGTTTCAGAGAGAAGAGAGAAAATAAATCACACATGAAGGATGCTAGATGACAGTGGAGCAATGTCTTCAAAATTTCAAAGATATTAGTTTCAATTTTTAATTCCACATCTAGTAAAATTATCAAGCAATCCTAAGCAGACATTAAAGGCGTTTTTACACGCGAAGAGTTAGAAATTTATTTCCCTTGAACCTTTCTGAGAAAGCTACTGAAGTATGTGTCCTACCAAACAATGGCATAAACCATGATATTAAAGGATATGGAATCCAGAAAAGAGTGAGCCCAGGAAAGAGACCAGTTAAGGAAAGTCCCTGAATGATGGCTGTATACTAACTAGGGCTAGAGTACAATCCATTCAGACAGGAGTTGGAGGATGGGGATGTTGCAGATGTTGTAAACAACAGGGAAAAAAAGGATGAGGGATTGGTTTAAAAAAAAATGGTAAAAATTAGTTGAAAGAAAATTTACAGGTCTGTTGAAACTATTTGGAAGAAATTAGCAATGGGTACATAAAAAATCAAGTTACATTTTAAGAAATGAATTATCTCCAAGAAAACCAAAGTGTTTTTTCGTGTTTTCTTTTGAGGGGCAGGGGGGGGGGGGCGTAGGAGGGGAGCAGTGAACACTTTACTCAGTGATAATAACGTCTATAACAACTACTGCATTAACCTAACACTGTACTATAACTACATGGAGGGGGAGGCAGGAGATAAGGGTTCCAACTGCTGTCACTGTCTACAGCAGGAAGTACCAGGGACCTGGAAGTTTTAGCCACTTAAACAGCCTTTCAACTCATCGTCCTGTTTTCATATCTTCCACCAAAGCTAGGTTTCCCTACACACTGAGGGAGGGGCTCCACCAAAACGAGAGAGAAAATGTGAAAAGAGAAAGACGTAGGCTGTAGGAAACAGATTTCATAAAGAGAAGCAAGGGGATTCCCAGGGTAACGCCAGAGAGATCTCTGATGCTGACGAGGTCAGAGAGGAACCCAGCCCAGACTGGAGCAGCTCAGAAGACTTCAGACTAAACCTTCTCGTGGATAAAACACAGCCTATCTGAGCAACTGATGCACTGGAATATACTGAAAGGGATTTAGGCATGAAGTGAGAGCAGCCTTGGAATGAATTAGGTAAGTCTACGGAAAATGAAGCAAAGGAAAAGCTAGATAATTATTAACTCCAAAGAAAGCAAAAATTGAGCAAAAATGAAAAGCAGCCATGGTATGAACACAAGCCACAGGACTCACTGCATGGCTCTGTCATCAATAGTCAAAGCAGAGTATTGCAATAGCATGACCGAGAGTACTAAGCTACTGGGAAGTGTGTCTTTTATTCTTGTATAGCTGCACATCATTACCTATTACGATTTTTAAAAAAATAAAGTTAGAGCCCATATTACTCTTTGAAGCAACATAAATTTTAAAAACTAAGCATTAAAGTTCTAAGAAAATATGAGATTTTTTTAAAATGCTCTCAGACTTAGGAAGATCTCTCTAAACATGACCTAGATTCAGTCGCCATAGGAAAAAACTGATAAAAGTACAAAGCCAAAAAGCAAAGTACCAAGTAGGACAGAGCATTTGCAATACATCTGATGAAGAGCTAATCTCCATGTGCCAAGGAACTCATACAAATCAGTAAGAAAAATCTTTACAGAAAAACGAGCAAGGGACAGGGACAGGTAGCAGATAGACAGCGAAGAAAATCCACGTGGTGTGCCAACAATGAAATGGTGTACAATCCCAACCAGTAATAAGAAAGATGCAAAAATGTGTACAGTCCCAACTAGTAATAAGAAAAACACAAAATGACAATTAAGAAAAACTGGCCTCTGACTGATGAGATTAGGAAAGGTGAAAACTTTAACAGGCACTTAACCACCATGATGAAGGGACCCTGGACCCAGACTGCCTAGTTCACAGGCCACTTACTGAGTGTGGCCTGCGGGCAGGTTCCGTCCTGTCTGTTGCCTCGGTTTCCTCATCTGGAAAGCTATGATAATGAGAGTACCTCTAAGTGTTGCTCTAAAGATTAAACAATATTTGTAAAGCACTTGAAACAGTTCCTAGCACAAAGTAAGCACTACGTAAGAGTTCTTAAAACAAACAAGTATAAACTCTTGGAAGACAACATGGCAATATCTATCTATATTAAAAGCAAATACACCCTTTGACCACAGATCCCACTTTTTGAATTTATATTTCAAACAGACTCACAAAAAGACATCAAGGATCTTCACTGCAGCATTGTTTGTAACAGCAAAATACCCTAAAGAACCTACGTGTCTATCAAAAGGGCAACTTTACAGGTAATTAAAGGCACCCCTATAAAATGGAATATTATATGCCACTAAAAAGAATGAGGCAGATCTGTATATACCCATGGTCGGCAAACTGCGGCTCGCGAGCCTCATGCGGCTCTTTGGCCCCTTAGGTGTGGCTCTTTCACAAAATACCACGTGCGCGCCCGCACGTACAGTGCGATTGAAACTTCGTGGCCCATGCGCAGAAGTCGGTATTTTGTGGAAGAGCCACACTCAAGGGGCCAAAGAGCCGCATGTGGCTCGCGAGCCGCAGTTTGCCGACCACTGGTACCAATACAGAACAATCTTCAGGGTGTATTAAGTGAAGAGAACAAAATCCAACACTATGCAGTGTATGCTGCCATTGTGTTATCTATGCATAAACTATTTCTGGGGTAATTTTTTTTAATGGTGAAGATTATCATATAATGCTCCTACCAGGGGTGTTTTAATGGGTAAGAATCATGAAAGAGTCTTTCCAAAGTGGTAAAAAAGTCTCTTTCCTTAAAGAGAGTAAACTTTTCCCATGTAACTTTATTTTCACTATTTACTTAACAAATCTTGTTCCCACAGCATTGCATTAAAACAAACTTCAGCCCTGGCCAGGTGGCTCAGTTAGTTGGAGCATCATCCTATACACCAAAAAGGTCAAGGGTTTGATTCCGGGCCAAGGCACATACCTAGGTGTCTATGGGAGGCAACTGATCAATGTTTTTCTCTCACGTCGATGTTTCTCTCTCTCTCTCTCTCTCTCTCTCTCTCTCTCTCTCCCCCCCTCCCTCCCTCCCTCCCTCTTTCTCTCTCTCCCTCTCCCTCTCTCTCTCTCTCCCTCTCTCTCTTTGTCCCTCCCTACCTCCTCTCTCTAAAATCAATAAACACATATCCTTGGGTGAGGGTTTAAAAACTTCAAATGGCCTTGAACTCTGAATTAGCGGGGTTTAAAACCAAAACATGTTGGGGCACGTGTGCAGTGGTGTGCTCACAATATCTATTAATATTTCAATAGTTACAAGTCCTCTTAAAGCACTGATGTTTCTTTCAAATAAATGTTTCCTTTTCTTTAATATCAGCATAATGTGCCAAATTACAGTACAACTGTAAGTTTTTTTAATTAAAAATAATTCAAAAATAGACTCAAGAATTTTAAACCACATTACACATCACAGTATTTTGGAGATGAACGATAAGATTAAAGGAATATCATTCACTTTGGACAAAACCCAACTGCTGAACACCTGTTCGAGCAGACTGGCTCTATTTCCGAGAGATGGAGACTTCCCCCTCACAGGGAAATACACGTTAGGTGACTGAGGGGGATGCTACAATAGTAGTGAAGAATGCTACATAATTCTTACAACAATTAATAAAGTGAGCGTGTTTCCCATTAAACAGAAACCTCAGCTCTATAACAGATTAACAATGCCTCCACTGGATTCCCGGCCGTCGGCAAACACGCACACAAAGCGAAGGCCACAGATGTGTCACTCTGTTGGATAATCAAATACAAATCAAAAGAGTACAGAGATTCAATTAGGAAAAATCAAGAGACTTTGACTTGGGCATAAATCAACCAAGAGCAAGACTTTCTGGCTCTTTTGGTCTCAAAAATGAAATACTCTCTCCCCATTCTCAAAAAAAAACATCCCTGAAATGCTGCCTAGGGGTGTCAGAGTCCAGACGTTCACCCAGCCTCCTTAAGGTTTAACAAACGGCATGCCCTCGCGAGTGACCAGGTGGCCAGAAAATCAACAATCATGGTGGCAAATACCCAGATGCCAATTTCCTGACCCTTCCTTCCCCCCTCTCCCCCACAATCTCCAATGCTATCGGGTGTACTGTGCACTGAAAGTGAGACAATTTACTGGAGTAGCTGCCAACAGCATTACTTATAGAATCGAGCAAAATGGTCATTTACTCAGAGTTCAAGTGAAGAGAGGCAATCAGAGGTACTGGAAAAGGCCGTGCGAGGGTGAATTCAGAGGTAGTAATGTAGGATATCATAGTCTTCAGAAAGTAACTTTTTTCCTCAAAATGAATATTTGTGTTTAATATCTGGAAGCACCTCATTTGCATGGCACCTCAGCCCTCCCCAGAAACACTGTTAAAGAATCTCTAATGTTACAGCTGCTACGCAGGGTGTACCTGAGAGGTTAAAATGAAATCCAGAAGCTAAAGGTCGGGGTCTCTCAAGTGGATGAACAGTGTCTAAGAGGTGGAGTGATGTATAAATTTAGATTTGGATCAGCTGGTGACTACAAATTCAGAGCTCTCACAAACAGCTGGTGAAGTCAGCCGAGGTTTGAGAAGTCCAAGGTAATTTTACCAAGAAGCCCCAAAAGGGGGTCTTATTTTCCTTCATTCAACGAAGATTTAGTGACCACGGACAATGGGCCATGGCCGGTACCAGGCAGTAGTTACACAGAAGTGAACAAAATAAACCAGCATCCGCAGGTCGGCAGGGCAGGGGCGCCTTTTTCCAGCACACACACTGAGAAGGCAGGTGAGTTCCCCGTTCTCCCCGCCCCTCACACGGAAACCCTGCACCACTCTGCACTGCAGCCCCCAAGCCGGCTGTGCCCCCAGGGGTTCTAACTGCCAGAGCATCCATCAGAATTAGGTGTTTCCTTGAACATTCCAGACTGTCCTGGAATGTCTATTTTCTAACTCCTGAGGAAGGCTAACACTTCTAATAAAAAATGGCTCCCAAGCCCACCTCCAAAGCTCATTGAGGAATAAAAAGCCAGTGATTAAAAAAAAAAAAAAAGCAGGAGGGTGGAGTCTTAATAGCCCCTAAATCCCTCTAAACACATTCTGGGAACTCTCCACATGGTAAATATTCAGAAAGCAAGTCATCTGGGACCACCCCTCCCCACAGCGGGCTCAGCGGCATTCCTCTGAGAAAAGGTCAACAGGAAATGACCTCACAAGACCTTCACCCTTAATCGCATTAATATAAGGATAACCAAGCAACATTAAGGAGAAGGAAATGCAGAAACGTACGTACAATGTATTACAAATTGGAAAAATCCAGATTGTGAAGGAGGATATTAATCTTTGATTAATAATGTCTCACAAATCTCCTACACAATATTAAATGTGCAGATAGATGCCATTCTAGGTTGATGGACATGGCAAGAACTGCCATCATTTTTCCTTAAAAGATATGAAACACTACTCTCAAGAGTGTTGTGTAATCCAAACCACCAAATGGTCAATACCAAGCAGATGTCTGCAGTCACCTTAAAAGGAGAGGTAAAATTCACGTCAATTTAGCTGCAGGATTGACACCCATCATCAACTATCTAAAGGCCTTCAAACAGTTCATCTCTCACAGTGATTTGATATGAACATTAAGTCACTTTCCACATAATTAACAGGTAGAAACCCCTTTTCTCATAGATAATGCTTAAATGGCAAATGAAAATAAAGTCTTCCAATAAATGTATCGGTCAAGATGCTTTGGATGGCAATGACAGAATTAGAAAGTAAGTAAATTTATTGTTCAGTGCACTAAGTGCAGAGTTGCATTACTTAATATACTACAATTACTATTATTTAGTATACTAGAGGCCCGGTGCATGAAATTCGTGCAGGGGGGGAGGGGGGGCTTTTCCCTCAGCCCAGCCTGCACCCTCTCCAATCTGGGACCCCTCGAGGGATGATCCTGGTGGGATCGGGCCTAAATGGGCAGTTGGACATCCCTCTCACAATCCAGGACTGCTGGCTCCCAACCACTCGCCTGCCTGCCTGCCTGATTGCCCCTAACTGCTTCTGCCTGCCAGCCTGACCACCCCCTAACCACTCCCCTGCCAGCCTGATCGACGCCTAACTGCTCCCCTGCCAGCCCGATTGCCCCTAACTGCCCTCCCCTATCGGCCTGGTCACCCCCAACTGTCCTCCCCTGCAGGGCTGGTCCCCCCCCCAACTGCCCTCCCCTGCAGGGCTGGTCACCCTCAACTGCCCTCCCCTGCAGGCCTGGTCACCCCTAACTGTCCTCCCCTGCAGGCCTTGTCCTCCCCAACTGCCCTCGCTTGCAGGCCTTGTCCCCCCACAACTGCCCTCTCCTGCAGGCTTGGTCACCCCTAACTGCCCTCTCCTGCAGGCCTGGTCCCCCCCCCAACTGCCCTCCCCGGCAGGCCTGTATCCCCCTAACTGTCCTCCCCTGCAGGGCTGGTCACCCTCAACTGCCCTCCCCTGCAGGCCCGGTCACCCCTAACTGCCCTCCCCTACAGGCCTGGCCCCCCCCAACTGCCCTCCCCTTCAAGCCTGTATCCCCCTAACTGCCCTCCCCTGTAGGCCTGGTCGTCCCCAATTGCCCTCCCCTGCAGGCCTGTATCCCCCTAACTGCCCTCCCCTGTAGGCCTGGTCATCCCCAATTGCCCTCCTCTGCCAGCCTGGTTGTCCCCAACTGCCCTCCCCTGCCGGCCATCTTTGACTACATGGGGGCGGCCATCTTGTGTGTTGGAGTGATGGTCAATTTGCATATTGCCTCTTTATTGGGTAGGATAAGCTCCCGGCTCAGGAAGATCAGAGTCAATGATGCCCACAAGGACTCCGGTTCCATCTTCCAGCCTCATCCTCGTCTTCACCTGAAGGCTAGTCACAGCATGGCTGCTACGGTACCAGGTGCCATATCCAGTCTAGTCATTGGGTCTCTTTTTAAGAGCAAAGAAACATTCCCCAGAACCCCCTTCCAAGACCTCCCAGATGCTGGAGGCTCCTGGGAAGGATCTTCTTCCAGGACAAAAGGAGCTTGAAGAAGCCTGTGCGGTGATTAACCTGACAACACCACATGTGTGCAAGTGTGAAGCTTGGAGTTGCAGTAACCATTTATATATATAAAGAGCCAGGGGCCGTCACATCTGAAACAACCGAACGGACAACCAAACAGGCTGAGTGGGGCAACAAGGCCAGCAGGGGGGTTAGTGAGGGTCAACCAAACGACTGAGCAGCAGGCTGCGTGGGACGACCAGGCCGGCAGGGGGGGCAGTGAGGGGCAACCAGGTCGGCAGGGGGCACAGTTGGCGGCAACCAGGCCAGCAGGGAGGGCAGTGAGGGGTGACCAGACTGGCAAGGGGGAGGCGCAGTTGGGGGCGACCAGGCCAGTAGGGGGGGCAGTGAGGGGCAACCACGCTGGCAAGGGGGGGCACAGTTGGGGGCGACCAGGCCAGCAGTGGGGGCAGTGAGGGGCGACCAGGTCGGCAGGGGGGACAGTTAGGGGCAATCAGGTCAGCAGCAGAGCGTTAGGGGTGTCAGCTGGCAAGGAGGCCAGTAGGGGCAATCAGGCAGGCAGGCAGGTGAGCAGGTAGGAGCCAGCGGTCCCGGATTGTGAGAGGTATGTCCGACTGCCGGTTTAGGCCCAATCCCCAGGATCGGGCCTAAACCGGCAGTCGACATCCCCCGAGGGGTCCCGGATTGGAGAGGGTGCAGGCTGGGCTGAGGGGACCCCACCCCACCCCCATGCACGAATTTCGTGCACTGGGCCTCTAGTCCTATAAAATAAAAGCCTAATATGCAAACTGACTGAATGGTGGAACGACTGGACGCTATGACATGCACTGACCACCAGCGGGCAGACGCTCAATGCAGGAGCTGCCCCCAGCCCGCAAGCCCCAGGCCAGCCAATTACTTGCCCAAATATCCCAAAGATGCACGATGCAGAAGGGCAGGTGACTGGTTTCAATCCTTGTTCCCTTTGATATCGTTCTCTAACTTCCGTATTCTAAAATAGCATAGGGTTTTCATTACAAAATTTTAATTCAAACCAACCAATCTTTATTTACCTTCTATGGGTAAAAGAAACAAAAATTAGGAAAACATACTTTCTGCCCTGACAATGATTGTTATTTGGTTCAGAAACTGAGAATACACAGATAATAAGATAGCACTTCTGCCAAAATAGGGGAGCTATAAAATACAAAGCGTTTTACAACCACCTACATGAGTTACTCTTTTTAGAATGTAAAATTTTGTTTTTACCCAGGACCTCATTTTTTTATTGATTTCAAAAATATTTCTTTCCCATAGTCCTTCTGTGTGCTAAAGGACAAACACACTCAATTTAAAATTTTAGAAATCTATTTGATCAGAATTTTAAACACCTATTTCCCCAAACTTTCAAAATAGCAAGCTGTTTTTTTCTTCATTTTACGTCTTTTCAACTCATTTGTAGTTACAAAAGAACAAAACTGCTCCATCACCCTCAAGTACAGTAAACAATCTGATCTCTTGAACAGACCGATACTAGTCTATGCCTTACATGCAAAAATGTGTTATTTTTCAGCCCTAACTGGTTTGGCTCAGTGGCTAGAGCGTCGGCCTGCGTACTGAAGGGTCCCGGGTTTGATTCCGGTCAAGGGCATATACCCACGTTTCGGGCTTGATCCCCAGAATCAGGTGTGCAGGAGGCAGCCGATCAATGATTCTCTCTCATCATTGATGTTTCTATTTCTCTCCCTCTTACTTCCTCTCTGAAATCAATAAAAATCTTTTTTTTAATGTGTTCTTTTTCAAAGTTGAATAATGCCCTAACCTTTAATAACTTCAATAATTAAACCATGTACAATGTTTTCCTAATAACTTTTACTCTGCAAAAGATACCATTAAAAAATGAAAAAGTTAAAAAAATAAGATGACAGCCCTAGCCGTTTTGGCTCAGTGGATAGAGTGTCAGCCTAGGGACTGAAGGATCCTAGGATCGATTGCGGCCAAGGGCACATGCCTGGGTTGTGGGCTCGATCCCCAGTAGGGGACATGCAGGAGGCAGCCAATCAATGATTGATTCTCTCTCATCATTGATGTTTTTATCTCTCTATCCTTCTCCTCTCTGAAATCAATAAAAATGTATTTTAAAAAAAATAAGATGACATTATGTACAGCTTATTGTATGTCAATTATACTCAAAAGCTATATAAAGCAATCAGACAAAAAAGTTAAAAATACAAACAATATAATAGACACTTAACCACAAATATATAAATGGTTAATAAGCACATGAAAAGCCATCATGAGTCATCAGGGAAATATAAAATTGAACAATGAGATTCCACTACACACCCAGCAAGTAGAATGGCTAAAATGAAAAACACTGACAATTTCAAGTGTTAGTGAGGATTACAATAACTGGACCGTTCTCACTGCTGGTGGGATGTAAAATGGCACAAACACTTTGGGGGGGGGGGATGATAGCAGTTTCTTTAAAGTTAAGCATACACCCATTATAAGACCCATCAATAAAAATGAAAACAGATCACAAAAGACTGTTCACAAATGTTCATAGCAGCTTTATTCATGATAGCCAGACTGGAAACAACCAGAAAGGCCAAAAGTGACTAGATAGTCAAATCGTAGCATATCCAGACACTGAAATACTACTGAGCAAGAGAAAGTAATAAACTGATTAAGAGGATGAGAGGAAGGAGGGAGATGGAGTAGAAGGAAAGGAAAAAGGAATAAAAGGAGAAAAAATAAGTTATAATACCTAGACAGAGTGAAAGTGCAGAATACCAAAGAATTCTAAAAGGAGCCGGAGAGAAAAAAAAGAAAACAGGCTATTTACAAAAAACAATTAGCCTGACTGCCAACCAGCCAACACAACATGGCAGCAACAACAATGGAACCAAAAGACAGCTGATTGATACAGGAAAAACAACCCAGAATTGCACACTCAGGTAATCTATCATTCCAGAACAGAGATATTTAAAGGCACACAAAAACTGAGGTTACCACCAAGACATGCTCGCTAATGGAACATCTGAAAAATTCCTCTCAGGACATAGGAACATCATCACAGAATCAAGTTTCGATGTATAAGAAGGCATGGTGAGCACATTAAATCTATACAGATAAGAACTATACACAACAACAATTTGAAGGAGGCTAAGAAATGAGAAGGATATACAAGAACAGGCACTAAAAGGTTAATGGTATAGGCTTGTGTAGTAGGTGCAGGATTTCAGTTAAGTTTTACTGTCTTCTTCACACTTTTGTTGTCTGATTTTTTTAAAAAAATAAAAATAAACCTATATCTTTTTACCCAGCTTTAAGTTTTTTAATTAGAATGAACAGAAACAAAATCAAATATCAAATTTTCAAATTCCCACAACAGCAGCCTACCAGTGCTAATATCAAATTTCCCTTAAAAACCTTAAAGATTTGAAAGGACATCAAAAACTAGGTTTACTTATTCACTCAACAAGTATTCACTAAAGGTTTACTATGTGCTAGGCACTGCACTACATCCTGAATTAATAGGATGAGAACAAAATAATGGAAGTCATCATGGATTTATGTCTTCTCTGATAAGATACCTTTATGGAAAACCAAAAGTCTACAAGTAAAGTGAAGTTACTCTTTTGGTAAGGAACATTACTGTAATAGACAAAAAGGCAATAGTTAAGGCCATCTAGTTTGGCCTATGGTTCTTTTGTTTGAAAATGTATGCACAAATACACCGAATTTTACACATGAAATTAATTCAACGTCATTGATGTACCTCACATTACTGTAATTGTCAATCTTGCAGTCTGTCTATGATTTCCCACATTACAATAAGAAAGCTGTGGTTCTGCCCTGACCGGTTTGGCTCAGTGGATAGAGCGTCGGTCTGCGGACTCAAGGGTCCCAGGTTCGATTCCAGTCAAGGGCATGTACCTTGGTTGCGGGCACATCCCCAGTAGGGGGTGTGCAGGAGGCAGCTGATCGATGTTTCTCTCTCATCGATGTTTCTAACTCTCTGTCCCTCTCCCTTCCTCTCTGTAAAAAAATCAATAATATATATTTTTTAAAAAAAAGAGAAAAGAAAGCTGTGGTTCTGAGTTGAGTTGAGTTCATAGGCAGCACGGTTTTAGTCACATTGGATTTGATGGTCCCCTGGCTTATTTCACAAGTTTCAAAAAGTTAGAGCACCTTATTTACTATATATCAATTGCTCACTTCTGTGCAAAGGATCCACTTGGCAAAAAACATTGTTAACTGACTTAACCCAGGATAAGGGCAGCCTATAAAAGGCCAGCTCCCCCACTTCGTACTCAACATTTCTAGGGGGCCTCTTGATTAAAAACAAAGGTTGTATTTGGCATAAAAGGCCTGGCGGAATCAGTATTTCAAGTAATGTGAACAGAAACCACTGGGCTCTGACCTTCCTGGACATGTGGAAGTGGTTAACACAGTGACCCGGCAGAAACAGGGGCGCAGGGACCATGATGAAGTGAGGCCACACTAGAAACTCTAACCACTCGAGAGCAAGAAAAGAAATTGATCCACCACGTGCCAGGCTTGGCTAGCCCTCCTTTTGATGGAGAGCAGCAAACAAAAGAAGCGATAGGGACAGCCACAGGAACCTGCAAGCCCACCACCGCTCCTCCCAGGCCGTGGTAACCAACACCTGGGCTACCTGTGCACCTAAAGTAGAAAGAACTCAAGCGACTGTGTTTGGGTTTATATGTGCCCCTCCCTTATCTGTAGCATCTTCCGTTAGAGGGGAAAGTGCTTTCCTCAAAATACCAGGCAGTTCTCTGCAATAAGCAAAGCCAGTTCCAACAGGTGAGTTTTGAATGCTGTGAAAGCACTCCGCCAGGTACCTATGAATCCATAAACTTCCCTCATCCTCTGGAAAAGTCACAATGCCACCTTTCCTAAGGAGTGCTCAGCATGCAGACACAAGGCTCTTGTCCTTTCTCCAGTGTTCTCAACTCCTCTAGGATGGAAAAAGGTTTTCTCTTTTGATTTTACCCTCCTCATAAATATGTATCATTTTCCAAATGAATTAAACTCTTCTAAGCTCAATGAATGTTAGAGGATGAATTCTTTTGGGTGGGGGGGGGGGGGAAACATTTCAATATTCTATTTAATTCTTATCCTTTAAAAAAAAGACATTTCCTTGGACAGTTTCTTTCATGAAAAGAAAAACAAAAACACTGATGAAATCACTGCCATAAGCCAGAAGAAAAATGTCTAGGATAGGTTTTTAAATCGCCTTTTGGTAAATTTGACAGTAGAGTAGCATTAATAATATCGTATCCACAGAGGAATTAAATCCATGTATAAATTCCAGGAAGAGACACTCACTGTGTGTGAAGAGGGCATTACAAACCTGACTCCAGAATTCCTGCAGGGACAGAGCTCCTAAATGGAAAGCCACACCCAACTCAGGGGGCTTGCTATAGAACCTGTGACCCTAGGGGGCACAGCTACGCCATCACCAAGTATTTCAAGTTTCCCGTCCGCATAAAAGAAACAAGAGAATGGTGTGACTCAATGGTTGAGCATCAGTCCATGAACCAGGAGATCGCTGGTTCGATTCCAGGTCAGGGCACAGGCCTGGATTGTGGGCTCAGTCCCCAGTAGGGGATGTGCAGGAGGCAGCCGTTCAGTGATTCTCTCTCATCATTGATGTTTCTATCTCTCTCTCCCTCTCCCTTCCTCTCTGAAATCAATAAAAATATATATATTAAAAAAAGAAAGAAAGAAACAAGAGATTCTAGGAAGAACTGGACTGGAAAGGCATCACACTCTCCCCCAACACTTCACTCACCACGCCAGCCACTGGCCAATAATGTGTCTATTTATTTTTCCCAGAAGCAGATCTATTAGCCAGACATTCTAAAAACACAAACATTTCGTTGTGCTTGGAGTAACTCCAATATTGGTGCCTTGCTGCAGAACGATGCTGCAGGAATATAAAGTGAGCCATGTGAAGGATGCCCCCACAGATGCAGTGCATGGTCACAAACTGTCATCCCCAGAAGAACCAACCCTTTGGAAAGCAGGGTACACCCCCAGCAGGGGGGGCGGGGGGCTGTGGAATGAGGGGGAAAGCCAAAGACAGAAGACTTCAGACGGTCCCACCTGATCCAAACAATGAGGGCAAATTGTAAGGCAACTCCCCCAAAGCCCTCAGTCAGGACTGACGAGGCCTTTCTTCCTCCTCTCCTGTTTAGGCTGAACAGGAAAAGCAAGACAATGCTGGAGGGTGTTCTGAAGTGGGCTTGGCAAGTCACCACGTGCGGAGCACATTGAGCATAACCCAAAGCTGGGCCGGGGTGAAGGCGCAGCCTGCTGCGTGGAGGAGATGGGGGTCCGTCAAAGCCACGGCTCTGAGGGAACGAGGAAACAGGCAGGACCAGGCAGAGCAGGTCCAACCTGGGAAACGAACAAGAAAGACATTAACAGCCATAATAAAACGAAACAGCCAGAGGCGACCGTGGCTCCCAGAAGGCACCGAGAGCCAGGCTGAGCCCGCTAAACTGTTCCAGATGAGACTCGATCTCAACATCTCAAGGGGCTGATGTGATACCAGGGTCCTCGTTTCTTTGTGAGGCCCGCCTCTCTTCTTTGGGGGGGGGGGGGGGGGGGACCCTGCACAGACCCCCACAGCCGCTGCACTCGAACTGCCACAAACAACATCCAGACTCAGATGGTGAACTCCTTTTTCCCCCTCAAATAAAACACACACATACACACACACTTAAGGGTCTGGCCAGATGACACAGCTAAAGTTTCCGGAACTTAAATTGTAAAACCACAATCAGAAGTAGTTTTGAAATGCTCACCACAAAAATCTGTGTCCTTTGCTTTTAAAAAAAAAAATAAAAGCAAAGAGAAAAAGCACCCTGTTCTCCATAAAGGCAGGAGGAGGTAAAGAGACAAAATCGAACTTGGGCAGTGGGCGTGTTCCTCTTTGTCACCCACCGGGGTCCTGGCGCCGCGCGTGGGAGAGCTGCGGGCACCCGGCAGTGCGGTGGCACCGGCGACAGCGGCCACCTTCCCGGCCCGCGATCCGCTCCAGGGGCCGCGATTGCGGCCGGAGGTCCGGAAGCGGCGTCCGGCGCTGTCACGGCGCCGGGTGGGATGGGACGCAGAGGGGGGAGGGCGCCGCGGGGTGGCGGAGGCGGGAGAGGACGAGCGCGGAGCCCGGCAGGCGGTCGACGCGGGAGGTGAGAAGGATGCAAAGGGCAGCGCGGCGTCCGGAAGCCACAGATCGTATCTTATTGTTGCAAGTAACGCTCTGGTCCTGCGAGTTCCTCTCCTGCTAGAGCAGTGGTATCGTGTAGCCAT
>NW_005871368.1:0-71331 GCF_000147115.1 Myotis lucifugus | reverse complement strand
CGTTTAGTCGGCGAACATGGGGGGCCGAAGACTCGCACAGCTTTTCCTGGGGGGAGGTGCGCCCAGGGGCGGCCCACTTTGAGCGCCACTTACCCGACCCGGACGCGCACACCTCAGATTTGCGCCTTACTTGGTCCGGTGGCCGGAGCCTGGCTCTCCGAGCTGCGCCAGAGAACAGAGCGCTGCGCCACCAGGGACACGCCAGTCCTGCTGCTGTGGTTGGAAATGATATGAGGAGAGTGAGAGGGGCGCGCAGGGACAAAACCAGGAGCAGCTGGGGGGCGATCAGTGGCGCGGGCTCTGCGGGTCACTTGTTGAGGACGTGCCAGGGGGCGCACCGCTCGAGTGCCCACCTGGGACTTTACGATGTTGCGCAGGGAGCGGCGCTTGGCAAGCACCCACGAGGGACTTTTAACCACGGAGGGGCAGTTGCTATCTCCCCCCTCACCCTCCCGGCAGGGCGCAGCGTCCTCCACCCCTATGAATCCCAGAAACACACACACACACACACACACACACACACACACACACACACACTCGCCCCCTTCTGGGGGAAAGGCGTGAAATATTTTAGAAGCTGGTTTGCAGATTCTTGTTCGCCTTCGGGGTTTCTGGAAGTCGATAAAGGAGGGAGCAAGATTCAGGACCGAGGAGGCAAGACCCAAAGGGGGACAGTCACTGCCCCACCCCAGCTGGGAGCTGCCGCCTTAGCATCCCCCCTTCCTGAGTCCCAGGTCTCACTTGCTCTGGCTGTCCCTGTAGACCCGCTATTGGAGAGGGGGAAAGGTCTGAGGGCAGCAGGTTAGAAAGGAAAGCAACCCTCTGCTAGATCCCCAGGCTAGTGGGCATCTACCTCTGAAGGCCCTGCCTCCAGAACCCCGGTCCTTCGTTTTGCAACGTAGAGGAATTCAGTGGCCTCAAGCCTGGAGGGTGGGTTTCATGCGCAAGGTCACAGCTGAACCCTCGATGACAAGGAGCAGGGCAGGGCCTCCTTGAGGAAGAGGGGCTGACACAAGAACAGCTCAGTAGAAGTAGGGGTATTTGTACATAGCTAGCGGTGAGTGGTTTCTGGAGAGGAGCAGAGACATATTTTGAGGATGAGGTACTGAACTGTATTTGAAAAAAACAAACAAAATCTGCCTGTATATTTGGTAAAGGTAGAAGTGAAGAGGGCCATATAGGCCTCAACCCTAGGAAGAAACAGCAGGCAGGTAGGTTGTGGTTGAAGAGAAACAGAGCGGTCCAGGCTTGGCTCTGACCTAACCGGTTGTGTGACTCTAGAGCAGTGGTTCTCAACCTGGGGGTCGCCTAAGACCATCGGAAAACACATATATAATTACATATTGTTTTTGTGATTAATCACTATGCTTTAATTATGTTTAATTTGTAACAATGAAAATACATCCTGCATATCAGATATTTACATTACGATTCATAACAGTAGCAAAATTACAGTTATGAAGTAGCAACGAAAATAATTTTATGGTTGGGGGTCACCACAACATGAGGAACTGTATGAAAGGGTCGCGGCATTAGGAAGGTTGAAAACCACTGCTCTAGAGGCTAATGTGGATCAGAGGTTTTAGGCCAGTGGTTCCCTAAGGGTGGTCCTCAGACCTGCAGCAGCACCTGGACACTAAGAAGTGCAAATTCTTGGGTCCCACTTCAGACCTACCTTCTCAGGTTCTCCAACCTTGTATTAGACTACTAGTAATTTCAACCATCTTGTCAGATCTGAAATGGGGCCCAAGAATTTGCCCTTCTAACAGGTTCCTTGATAGTGCTGGGCCTAGACTTTGAAAACCACTGTATGAGGTGATGGATCTTAAATTCATAGAATCACCTAAGATTTTTAAAAACCGGAATGCCCAGGCTTTGCCCTAGCCAAATATAGGGTACCCCCCAAAAATGTATACATACACTTTCAATAATTATAAAGGCAGTGTTTATTAAAATACATTTCATTTTCAAAACGGAGCTATCAGCTGTTAAAGTGTGTATACATTTTTCTTGAGTGGGGTAGTGGGGAGAGACACTCTACTCTGCATGTCAATATTTCTGGGGCTGGGATCCAAGCATCAGTATTTTTAAGTTCTGCAGGTGATTTCAATGTGCAGCCAGCTTTGAGAACAATTGTTGTAGACAGAGCTTTTTAAACCTTAAAATATGTATGAGTCACCTGGGGATCTTGTTAAGATGCAGATTCTGGTTTAGTAAGTTTGAGACTCTGTTTCTACCAAGCTCTCAACTTCTGCGGGGATTTTTTTGCTAGTCCAGGGACAACACTGTATAGCAAGCAAAGTGCCATACCATACCTCTCAACTAGAAAATTGTAGAACTCACAGAAAATTAGAAAAGTGACATTTATCCAGTCACCATCTTTGGAGGACAACTATTTTTTATAGTGTTTCTTTTATTTTCTTTCTAGTCTAGAATAAGTTGTGCTGTTTTGCTCTTAGCATACATATAATTATAACACAGTAAGTCCTCACTTAACGTCATTAATAGGTTCTGCAACTTTAAGTGAAACCAATTATACCAGAGGCTATAATTGGTACAAACAAGAGTTAAGTTCCTATGGCATCGCAATGTTACAACCAAACAATGTTGAACAAAGGGATGTTATTTGAGGACCTATTATATAACATCTGATGCTGTTTTATTATCTTATTATTACCAGTATTTTTTGAGGGAAGATGACTTTTTGTTTGTTTGTTTGTTTTCTATTTATTTATTTTAAAATCTTTATTGTTACCCTAGCTGGTTTGGCTCAGTGGATAGAGCATTGGCCTGATGACTAAAGGGTCTCGGGTTCAATTCCAGTCAAGGGTACAGGCCTGGGTTGCAGGCTCAATCCCTAGGGTGGGACATGCAGGAGGCAGCTAATCAATGATTCTCTATCATCATTGATGTTTCTATCTCTCCCTCTCCCTTCCTCTCTGAAATCAATAAAAATATATTTATAAATAAATAAATGCAAAGAAACTCAATGTTTTTTTTGTTTGTTTGTTTTTAAATATATTTTATTGATTTTTTACAGAGAGGAAGGGAGAGGGATAGAGAGTTAGAAACATGGATGAGAAACATCAATCAGCTGCCACCTGCACACTCCCTACTGGGGATGTGCCTGCAACCAAGGTACATGCCCTTGACCGGAATCGAACCTGGGACCCTTGAGTCTGCAGGCCGACGCTCTATCCACTGAGCCAAACGGGCGAGGGCTCAATGTTTTTTATTTTTAAAAAATCTTTATTGTTGAAAGTATTGCAGGTGTCCCCTTCTTTTCCTCATTGACCTCATCTACTGGCCCTCACCCCCGCCCCAGGCCTTTACCACACTATTGTCTGTGCCCATGGGTTATGCATATATATATGCATACAAGTTTTTGGTGGATCTCTTCCCACCCACTCACCCACCCTGCCTGAGGAAAGGTGACTTTTAAAGGAGGTGATCCAAGAGGGTTTGCAGGCTGAGGGTAGAAGCCTGTGGGGAAAGAGTTTAAAACAGGAGAAAAGAGGGGAGGTTTGGGGGCTCCAGCTGAGAGAGGCTGGAGTACCCCAAACCCCGGCTTCCTTCCAGCTCTCACGAACATTCTTGTGCTTTGTACTTACACTAATTGAAAGCACTTTTTAAATTCTTCTAACTGAAAAGCCAGGGGTAACTGGCCTAGAAAATCTGCAATCGGGACGTTCAAACCCTGAATAATTAAGGTGTTCCCTCCTCATTTTGTGTCATTTATGCCTAACTTTCAAGCTATAAAAACTTATAATTACCTTGATGCTCTTTTTACCCCATTTCACAGATGAGGACACTGAGGCCCAGAGAAGTTCAGTAACTTACCCAAGGTCATACAGCTAGTAAATGGTAGGAAAGGGCTTCACACTCAAGTAGTAAGGCTTCAGAGGCTATGCTCTTAGCCACTATGCTGTGTTATGGCTCTAGAGTCATAAATCTAGGACAACTGGAGAAAAGTATTAAAAATATACTTCTTTTAGGACAGAAAATACAATAGGATAAAAGTAAGAACTTTGGGTCATTTTTTTTTCCCACTTTCTTTTCAAAAAGAGAAATTTAGGAGGAAACCAGAGGAAGGTCATAGACTGCAATCATTTTGAATCTGGCCTGTGATCTTGCCTTTTGATTCCCAGAGGTTGAAAGGGTACATGAGGGGAAAGTATATCCATGTTGATGGTCACTTGAAGCATATATATTGTTCAAAAATGCTTTGAGAATTGAAATAGGAATTGGGGGGGGGGGGTGAGTATACATGTGTGTATGTCTGTCTGTCTCCACAATCAGAACAGCAAACCCCTTTGGGTTATTGACCTCATGTATGATGGCCATACAAATTGAGAATACCAGTGGAAAGGAGGAAATAAAGGTGTGTTATTCATGAAATAATTTCTATCCTTTAACAAATTTAAATCCCTACATACATTGAAATATAATCTAAATAAGTGTGTAATCAAAAATTATCTCTAAATATTTGTTTTAACTCTGAATGAGGAGTAACCAAGAGAAATGGACTTAAATGACAGTAATCTGAAGTCAATTACGTTTTTACAAGTAGAAGTTATGCAATACCAAAGAAAGATAAAAATTTTCTTTCCTAGAAATGCTTAAAAATAGAGTAGATTTGTATATTACCAGTTGTTTTTTCAGGACTGCCCCAAACATCAAGATAGTACATTTTTTTAAAATGGGCGGAAGATTTGAATAGACACTTCACAAAAGAAGATATGTGAATAGTCAGTGATTAAAGAGCTTATTATCTGTCTGGGAAACACAAATTAAAGCCACATTGAGACACACTGCACGCCTACTAGAATTGCTAAAATTAAAAAGATTACCGCCACCATCAAAGTTTGATGAGGATGTGGAGCAACTGCAGCTCACGCTAATGAAAATGCAAAATGGTACAACCACTCTAGGAAAAATCTGCCAGTTTCTTATAAAGTTAAACACACTCACTGTAAGACCATGAAATTCCACTCCTATGTGTTTGTTTACCCAAGAAAAAGAAAAACTTATGTCCACAAAAAGACTCGTACAAAAATGTTTGTAGCAGCCCTATTAATAAAACTCCAGATGCCCATCAACAGAATGGAAAAGTGAGCTGGGGTCTATTCACACACAACAGACTTACTACTCAGCAGTAAAAAGAAATATTGCCACATGCAACTGCTGGATCTCAGGAGCATTCTGTTGAGTGAAAGGAACTTCACACACACACAAGGTACATATGGTACTTTTCTGTTTTTATGATGTTTTACGAAAAACTCAGAATGGAGGTTGTCTTTGAAGAGCAGAGGACGGAGATTGACTGGGAAGGCAGATGAGAGAACCTCTGGAGTAACTATAATGTACTTATCTTGATAGAGGTTTGGGTTATACTGATAACTATGTTAAAACTTAGTGAATATACAATTGATTTGTGCATTTCATTCTATGTAAACATTACCTCAAAAGAAAAGAAACAAAAACAGAACTTGAATAAAAAAAAGGGAATAAAATGTTAATAGTTGAATCTTGGTGGTGGCTAAAAGCATGTTCACTATAAAATTCTTTCAACTTTGTTGTAATTTTGAAATTTTTATAATAAAATGATGAATTCCACTCCTAGGTATGTGCCCAAGAGAAATGAAAACATATGTCAACACAAAAACTTATACCTAAATATTCATATGAGCATTATTCATGATGACAAAACGTAGAAAAACCCAAATGTCTATCAGATGATGAATGGATAAATCAAATGGGGTATATCTGTACAATAAAATATTATCCTATATAATGAAAGGCTAATAGGCAAATCGACCGAATGGCAGAACGACCAGTCGCTATGATGCTCAACGCAGGAACTGCCCCCTGGTGGTCAGTGCACTCCCACAGGGGGAGCGCTGCTCAGCCAGAAGCCAGGCTCGTGGCTGGCGAGTGCAGTGGCAGTGCTAATGACCCCTCAGGGGATGTCCACAGAGAGTTCCTAGACTGCAAGAGGGCACAGGCCGGCTGAGGGATGCCCCCCCCCCCAACCCCACAGAGCATGAATGTCATACACCGGGCCTCTAGTATTATATGATTCCATTTATATGAAAGGTCAGGCAATAGGCAAATCTGAAGAGGCAGAAAGTAGATTAGAGGATGCCTCAGGCTGGGGGAGTTGGAGGGAAATGGGGACTAACTATTAACGGATAGGGGGTTTCTTCTTGGGGTGATGAAAATATTCTAAAATTGATTATGAAGATCATTGTGAAACTGAATATATCAAAACCCATTGAATTGTACATTTAAAATGAGTAGTGAATTGTATGGGATATGAATTATAACCAATAAAACTGTTATAAAAAAAATAAAATACTGGAAAAAATGATCAGGCTCAGCCTTATTATCACACAATTAATTGCCCTATGAACTACAGATCTCTTCATCAAGAGCAGGGGTGGGGAATCTTTTTGCTGCCAAGGGCCATTTGGTGATATTTATAACATCATTTGTGGGCCATACAAAATTATAACTTTCACATTAGCCTGCTATATTTGGTCAAACATGTAATTAGCTCACCCTAATGCCTTGGTAGGGCCAGACCAAATGATTTCTCGGGCCTTATTCAGGGCCCACAGGCTGGATGTTCCTCACCCCTTATCTACCTGAAGAGAATGCATCCTTGTCATGTTTTCTAATGTGTGCATTTTAATACAAATTTCTTAATCACTTTCTAAATTCACGAAACATATGAACCTGGTATTAAATCTTTGTTTGTCAAACTCTAACTGAAAGACTAACATTCTAGCAGATGTTTGGTGTTTGTTTGTTTGTTTGTTTTGGGGGGGGTATTTTTTTATTTTGGTGTTTGGTGTTTTTGTTTGTTGTGCCGAGCCAGCTCAGCCAAGGGTTTACAAGCCTGAGTGAGGGTGGCGAATGGATGAAGAATGACAAAGAGAATAAGCTGGGTCTAGGTGGATCTTCCTGTGCCTGGCTGAGGCTACAGAGAGAGATCCAGAGGCAAGCTGAGCCTTTATTTTATAGCCAGAGGTAAACAAGGTAGTGGTCACCATAGTTACAATGTTCTTGTGAGTTTCACTTGTTTGGGCAGCACTTGCTGCACCTCCCACAGCCCATTAGCTACCTAGGAAGGATCTAGGGAGCGTCATAAGGTCAAGCCTAATTATGCTAAAAGGACTGTGCCCACTAAACTGAGACTTTTTTGTGACTTTGCCAACAGGTCAGTCCAAGGCTTAACCCTATAGCCGCACCCTACATCTCGTCCTTTTTTTATTTTTAAGCTACTATAATGAAAGTAAAACTTAAGCATCAAGAACAAAACTCTGGCTATTAAAACAATAACAAAACAATGCCAATGCAAAACCCAAACTACAGACATGTTAACATTTTAAAACTTAAACATAACGTGTTAACATTTTTTAAACTAGTAAGAATAACAAAACAATGCCAATACAAAACAGCAATAAGTGAGTTTCTGCTAAATGAAAATTTCTTTTGCTGATTTACTCAGAGTCCTCAGACTTGGCTGCACAAGACTTCGCAGAAGACTGACAGCTAACCAATGCTAGCATAGCCAGAAACATGATTGAGGAAGTAGCTTCCACATCTTGCTTTTCTACCATCTGCTGGGCCTCAGTTGTTAACTTCTTCAGCTGACCCCATGTTGGCACCTCGGTCCCTTGCGTAGCCTTCGTCATCTTCCTTTTCCGTATTGCTGTCATCAGGGCAACTCTCAGTCTTTTGAGCGAAGGGACAAGGAGCTTCTCTGGGTCCATTGTGGTGACACACGTAATGCTCTGGCACCCAAATTGGCTGCGCTGCTCCTTCTGAAAAGATGCAAACACAACCTCTTCCCCACATCATTACTAGATCTGGTAAAACTCTTGTCTGGTTTGTGCATCCCTCCACCGGGCTAACCCAGCAGAGGCTATTGTACTGGAAGTCCAATGCCTTTTGGCCACTGTACAACTCTCTGTATCGTAATTCAAAAAATTTAACAGGTAACATTCTTCAATTTAACAGATAACATTCTTCTCCCCACTTTTTTTTGTTTTTACAGTTGCATTTTAACAGTAGGATTGGTGCTTTCCGCTATTGCCTGAGTCCTGATCTATCACCCCAGGAAGAACTTGCCAATCCTGTGCTTCCCGGGGTGGCACGATAAAGGTTTACTGAGCTGGCTGGAAAGGCTGCAGTGGGGTTAAGTAGGCAGGAATTTTCCCTGGACCTTAGTTGTTTTCCTACCTGCTCCCATGCCTCTGCATTTACCTTTCCTTCCTCAGGAAACCATGGGCAGGTTTTACTTACAAAATCCAACAAATTGAAGAGCTGTTGATACCTCACAGAACAGCCCTGTGCTTGGAGCATAGCCTTAAGCATGGCTACGTATAAATTCTTTTCCTGCGATCCTGAATTTCCCATGTTTTACACCTAGTTATATCACTGAACTTCGCTCCTTACCTTCCTTCTTGTTTTCTGCACGTGCTTCACTGGGGCGTCCTTTCACCTGACAACTGTAGTTCCCCCGAACTCAGCCCCGCGTTGGGCGCCACATGTGCCGAGCCAGCTCAGCCAAGGGTTCACAAGCCTGAGTGAGGGCGGCGAATGGATGAAGAAATGACAGACAAAGAGAATAAGCTGGGTCTAGGTGGATCTTCCTGTGCCTGGCTGAGGCCACAGAGAGAGATCCAGAGGCAAGCTGAGCCTTTATTTTATAGCCAGAGGTAAACAAGGTAGTGGTCACCATAGTTACAATGTTCTTGTGAGTTTCACTTGTTTGGGCAGCACTTGCTACATCTCCCTCAGCTCATTAGCTTCCCAGATAAGATCTAGGGAGCATCATAAGGACAAGCCTAATTATGCTAAGAGGACTGTGCCCTTTAAGCTGGGACTTGTTTGTGGCTTTGCCAACAGGTCAGTCCAAGGCTTAACCCTATAGTCGCTCCCTACAGTTTGTTTATCTGTTTTAACAATTTCTAGTTACAAATGTCTTAGACAAGGGAGTTGGAAATGCCTAAACACTATCTGCTGGTCACCTCAGGTAGCTGTAAAGTCCCAGAAGAACAGAGAGACACAGGGAATGAGAGTACATGTGAAACGTGAAAGTAATTATGTATGTAAGCCAGCGGTTCTCAAACTTGGGTGCATAATGGAATCTTGCGGGGGGGGGGATGAGAGGGGAGATTTAAATATCTCAGTTACCCCTGAGTCATCCTTCCCCCTCCCAGAGAGCCAGATGTAACCTACCTGGGGTGCAATCAGGAGTTTTAAGGCTTCCTAGGAGATTCTCATGTGCAGCCAGGTTGAGAACCACTGTCCTAGGACCGTATCCTGAGCTTGCAGAGGCGGTCGGGGCTTAGCGCAGAACCTTAGCTCAAATGGTGCCCCCAGAATACAAGAACCTCCAGCAGGGATGAGTGTGTGCAGATAGAGGAAACAACATGGCAGAGCACAGCATCATCATCCCCTTTCAAATTTCAAAAGAGAACACACTACCTGATTCTAAATCAAACTCTCCTGTTCCCCTGTCCCCCCATTGCTCAATTCTCATCACATTTCCCACCCCAAAAGAGGCCCCTTGTCAACAAAAGAGGCCCCTTGTCAATAGTTTCTTCTCCTCCTCCTCCTCCTTCTTTTATTTTTTTAAGAGAAGGAAGAGAGAAACATTGATTTGTTGTTCTACTTATTTATGCATTCGTTGGTTGATCCCTGTATGTGCCCTGACCAGAGATGGAACCCACAACCTTGAGGTATCAGGACAATGCTCTAAACAGCTGGGCTACTCAGCAAGGTCTCATAGTTTTTTCTTTTTCTAGAGAATTCAAGCCAATCCAAATATATGTTCTTTTTTCCGTTTAAACGGGATGGCAGAACTTCATGCTATTATTTTTTTCTGGGAAAATCATGGAAATAATTTCATATCACCACTTAAAGAGCTTCCTCATTTCTTATGTCTGCATAGTACTCCATTCCTATCTGGTATTGTACCCAATGCTCCCATGAGTAACTCTGTGCTATTCTGTACATGAATATACCTGATGCACTTTTTCAAATTGCCCTTCATAGGGTTGTTGCAATTCACACTTAGACCAGCAGTGAATGAAAGTTCCTGCTGCCCTAGCTGGTTTGGCTCAGTGGATAGAGCATCTACCTGTGGACTGAAGGGTCCCAGGTTTGATTCTGGTCAAGGACACGTGCCTGGGTTGCAGGCTCGATCCCCAGTAGGAAGCGTGCAGGAGGCAGCCGGTCAATGATTGTCTCTCATCATTGGTGTTTCTATCTCTCTCCCTTCTCCCTTCCTCTCTGAAATAAATAAAAATATATTAATAAAAGAAAAAAAAGGAAGTTTCTATTTCCCCCCTGCCTCACCACAAGGTGGATTGTCACAGTTTTATGTGTGTGTTTTTCAGTCTGATAGGTATAAAAACATATCTCAGTATATTTTGGGTTGCTTGTCTTACTTCTTACTTGTGAAGTTGTATGCATTTTCCTATGTTTAAGATCCTTTCTTACTTTCTCTCCTATCAATGTTCATTCAGCAACAATATCAAAGAAAGAGATGATCTCCTCAGGGCATATGATGTCACCTACTGTCCACACAATCCAACAATTTAGCAATTCTAAGAGGAACAAGGAGATGAGTGGACAGATGGGCACTCAGAAAGGTGGAAACTTTCCATCCTTGACAAAAGGGACTCACACTATTTACATACCCAAGTGGTCATTACACAACATCATTCATTCATTCCTACAATATTAATTGAATGCTTACTACTATATACAAAGCATAGCCTATGAATGAAATATGACAGAAAGGAATTAGGATGTCCAGCTCAAAATTACATTATAATTGTAGAAGTCTTTCTACCAATATTCCTACAAATTTCTTTTTTATGGGTATTGATGTGCAATTAAACCATCATTAGCCTTAATTAAACTACCATTTCATACTTTTCCCATTTTACTTGCATTAAGCTACTCCAAACTGAGCTAATTATCCAAAATTTGAAATTATGCTTCTACAAATAAAACCTCTACACTTCTAGCGTTTCCCCACAACCTAAAAGAAGTAAATTTCTGGTTTACACTTAACTATTTCCCCTCAGCCTTTTCTGGCTTTATGTGCATCTATTTTCTTATTTGGTTTCGTTCGGCATAAACTAGAAACCTAATAAGGACTTTCTAATGGCATCTAGTCAACCCCCAGGCTCCTTGCTAGACAGAGGCTATCCGTCTTTTTTATTTTAAAGCATTTCCAAGGAAAAACCTCTAATTTCTTAATAATTCTTCCATTCCAGTTTTTATGATCCAGTCACCTAAAGAACTTTCCACCACCCATCACCTCCAAATGATCTCATTGACCATCTTAACGTAATTTGATGCTGATTACTCCTACGTTTTTCTCCAGTTCTCACAAATTAGTCATCAAAACAGATTCATACTGTAATTAACTGGTGACTTTGATTTTATTTTCCATAGTGGAATGAATAGACTTTGATTTCTTTCCATGGTGGAAACAGCCCTATATTTGTTTCCAAAGCTGGGCATTCAAAAGTATCACTTAAATCAATTTCTATTCCAAACTCCATCCCACCTGGCAGGAAGAACTCACCCTCAGTCACTGGGGGGCTGACCTCAGTCCCTCCCCTGCACCTCGTATAGGACAGCAGAGTCCCAGCAGCTCAGGTAGCACCAAGGTGTCAGGGAGACCTTCTGGGGACCACATCACGGTCGTGGGCTGCACGTTGGGTCAGTGCGATAGCTCTGTGACTCCCCTGCCCTCTTAGTGGGACCACAGGTGAGGCCGGGCTCTGCTGCCTGCAGGACCACAGACCCCTCTTTCCTTTTTAGTTTGGAGGAAATCCCTCACTCTTTCCTCATTCCCTTTAAAGGCACTTCCTCTCTTTCCCCTGTTGCCACAGAACATTAAACATAATTGGGGGTTTGGCTTTTGAAAATCTGAATATCTTCAAAGAAATTTCCACCGTCCATTTATAGCTCAAGCACCTGCGAGCACATGGTGTGCCGGGATGTGTGCCAGGCGGCCCCTGCCCAGGAGGAGCTGGCAGTGCAGCCAGGGAGGTGCACTGGCTGGCAGCAAGCTCTCTACTGCCAGGGAAGTGCCGAGAAGGTGGGACCGGGGACCTGGGAGGCAGGGGCACCCAGATGCACAGGGCATCGGGAGCCTCCTGGGAGGAAGGTGCACTAAGTTGGGGCCTGCAGGGGTAGGAAACAGGTATCGGGCTTGGCAGGTAGTGGGAAAGATGGTCCCAGCAGCGTTTATTCCAAAACTGCTCTTCTCAATACTCTTTGCTCAAATATTTGTGGAATTAGTTACAAGGGTCTCTGAGGGCATTTGAACTTTAGGAGACCTCTCTTTTCTGTCTTCCTGAAGCTTTTGGGGCGTTTTCTAATATAAAACAATAGTTATTGTCTACTTAATGTTCTTTACATTTCCTTCCAACTGCATTTGATGGTATATCAGTTAAAGTTTGTCCTTAGCATGTCTCTTTTAACAATGAATGATAACCTACCTCCAATGAGAATTTCCTTTTTGTGTGTGTGTGTGTGTGTGTGTGTGAAAGTTATTATAATCAAACTCCCTTTTTATATTTTCCTTACTCTTCTATTACCCAAATCCTGGGGAATTTGGTTCAAACTGCATTGACTTATGGATGCTGCAGTAATGGAGTTCATCTGATTATATTTTATGTGAATTCCATCTTATAGTGTTTTCACGAGGAGTAAACTGAGTCTTCTCTATTGCCCTAAACCACCAGGAATTACAATGGGTTGGCTCTGGAATAACACAATTTATTGTCAGTTAGCCCAAAAAATAACCAAGGAGAGTGTGTTGGGGGGAGGAGAGACAGATGCTCTCTTAGCAAAATAAAGCCAGAGTATTTTCAGCAATACTGGAATCAAAGTCATGTTAATACAAGAAATGTGAATCTGTCTAATGGACCAGATGGAGTCGGGGGGAGAGGAGACCCTTCAAGGAAAATAATTCCCATGGGGGAAGACGGGATGATCTTGAACGACTAGGAGAAAACTAGGTAAAGCCTGGTGTAGAGGCACCCCCATTTTAAACTTCTTCAACCCTTCCCCCACCTCCATCCTCAGGAGCAAACTCTGACTAAGAAACTAGGGAGGCCAAAAGGTACTAGATCCAAACTCACTCCTTGGGGTCTCTGTAATCGGGCCATTGATCGATGTCTGAGACTTCAAAATCTGCACAGCACAGGGGACCCAGGCACTGAAACACAGAGTAGGGGCGGTGATAGAGATGCTGCTTTGTGCAGAAAACTACACTTGAGGACTCACACCTAAAGAACAATCTAAGTCTCTGAGAATTATGAGAAAAATGTAGGAACAAAACAGACATTACAAAGTAAATGGTGGGAAAACAAAATCCAGAATCTGACCTCAACCCAATAATCCTTATTGGAAGAAAGGAGGAAGACATATCTGTGCCTTGGTAGAAGCGGTAAGTGGCATCTCTAAAATAAGTATCTGCTAATATATTGCAGTTTAATATTTTGTTATTTAAAAGAAGGAATAATAGAAATATTTTAAAGAAATACATATCCATTAAACCAATGGTAACTAAAAGATTAGATTGGAACATAAACATTATTTTGTCTTTTAAAAATATTTTTATATTATATCAAAATATCTTAGAAAAATCTATAAAATCGAATGGAAATTAATGAGAAGTGCTTCAAGGTCCTTATAAAAAAAGATATTACATGAGAGTATTGTTAGTATTGCTATGAGTGCGAAGTACTTCAAGGTACTTATAAAAATATATTACATAAGAGTACTGTTAATATTGCTATGAATCAACATTCCTAGAATTTTTAGAGTTTAGTAGACCATAAAATGTATGCTGTCCAACTCTCCCATCACTGGCCAGATGTCTCTGATGTTTATGTGCTATCTTGACTCGGGTTACATACTGGCAATGTAACCTTGAACATCTAACTTCATTTTTTATAGCCTTTGTTTCTGCAGTTGTAGCGATGAGAATTGCTTCTTTACATGGCTTTTGGGAGGATTAAATAAAACCACACAACTAAAGCATTTAGCAAACGAAACATTTTTCTTTAAAAAAAAGAAAAGAAAGGAAGGAAAGAAGGAAAGAAGGAAGGAAGGAAGGAAGGAAGGAAGGAAGGAAGGAAGGAAGGAAGGAAGGAAGGAAGGAAGGAAGGGACAAAGCCGAAATTCCAGGAGAATATCCTGCAGGGAAGTGATAGCTGACCTGGCCCGGGTATCTCTGTCTCCCCATCTTTCCCTTTCCCTTGGGGTTTTCTCACTTCACCGACTTCCACCAGCTTTACCCTTGCCCCTCCTTCTCTGTTGAACCTATCTAGTGGACTTCTGTTTTATTATTTGAGCATCAGCCCTGCCTCCCTCATAGATGTCATCCTAAATCATCCCACCCAGGCAGCCTCTGAGGGGGCCTGAGATGGGTACTCAATCCGAGATGGACCATGTGTCCCTGAGACAGCACAGCACTTGGACCTGGAAATGGAAAATCCCGAGTGGCCAGGAAGTCACGTTAAGATCAGTGGCTAGAAGGGAAACAAAAATGTCACCACCACCCCTCCATTCCCTACTCAGAAGCCCAGAGGCAGCTGATTTTCTCTCCCTTCTAACTGCCGGCTCGACCTACTGACCCACAGGCGTAGTGATCAAGGCTTGACTGCTACACCTTTCCAGGGTAATGAGCAGTGCACCCTCCTGTCCCCACTGCACAAGGGTAAGCATACTTCCCAGGCAATGCAGATGGAAAAAGAAGTCACCCCACCCTGAAATGGAAAATCCTGCAAGCCTGCTTTTTTCAAAAAGCCCGCCTCATCCCCAGCTTATAAAAGCAGCCCAGCCAGAGACCTACCTTGCTTTCCTCTGTGCTGCCTCCCTTGTGCTCAAGCATCAGCTTAATAAAATCTGTCTGGAAATTTCTCTGGGGTTTCCTCTTGATTTCTATCTTGGGGAACCACAAGCCTCCAAGGCTGGTAACATCCCTTCCCTGACAATTTGGAACGGGGATGTGAAAAAACTGTTTAGCCCTAGCCGGCTCAGTGGATAGAGTGTTGGCCTGCAGACCAAAGGGTCCCGGGTTTGATTCTGGTTAAGGGCACGTACTTGGTTGCAGGCTCCTCCCTGGCCTGGGCCCTGGTTGGGGCTTGTGCAGGAGGCAACCAATTGATGTGTTTCTCTCACATTGATGTTTCTCTCTGATTTTCCCTCTCTCTTCCACTCTCCTTAAAAATCAATGGAAAAATATCCTCGGGTGAGGATTAAAAAAAAAATGAAACTGTTTAGTCTCTCTCTGTATCGTTATTGCTATGTCATGCAAACATGGAAGTTGTTGTTGACAACTGTTCTCTACCATCGGAGCCAGGAAACAGAAACCTTTAGTGTGCCGCCGTATGGAAGAAGAGCGACACAGAGATTCAGCGGGAGGCAGAGGGTGGATTCGTTTCCAGGGGCTGCCATCACCGGGTGTCTTAGACTGGATGGCTTCAAATGTCAGAAATGATTCTGTCACAGTTCTGGAGGCTGGCGGCTTGAAAGCAATACTCCCTCTGAAGGGCCTAGGGAGGATCTGCTCCAGGCCTTTCTCTTTGCTCCTGGTGTTGCCGGCAATCCTTGTGCTCCTTGGTTTGTAAACCAGTCTCTACCTCCATCTTCACATGGCATTCTTCCCTCTGTCTGTCTGTTCCAATGAGGACCCATCCTACGCCAGTATGGCTTCATCTTAACTTGATTACACCTGCACAGACCCTATTTCCAAGCCAGGTCACGTCCACAGGTACCAGGGGTGAGGGCTTCAGCACACCTTTTGGGGGTTCACAATTCAACCCCAAGCAGAAGGCATCTGGGCCTGCCCATTGCTCGGAGGCCTGGTTCCATCTCGAGCCCAGCTGCAGGGCCTTCGCATTCCTTGCAGTGCTCCTGTGACAGTCCTGGGGTAGGCGAGGCGGAGCCATTTGTGCTACTTATTGTCAACAGAGTCCTCATTAATGTGCTAGACAGGGCCCTCCCCCGTTACTGTCTCCTCTTTCACATCAGACATGCTGCAGCCTTTACATTTCTTCACTAAATGCCAAAGGGACAGAGTGAGAACAAATACAAAGATGTAACTAACAAAATGCAGGTTTCTAACCTGATTACTGGCTGCTTCTACCAGGTTTATGTGCCTGTTCTACTACACCTGATGTCTAAAGACAGCATTTTCTGCCCTAGCTGGTTTGGCTCAGTGGATAGAGTGTTGGCCTGCGGACTGAAGGGTCCCGGGGTTTGATTCTGGTCAAGGGCAGATGCCTGGGTTGCAGACTCAATCCCCAGTAGGGGGTGTGCAGGAGGCAACCTGTCAATGGTTCTCTCTCATCATTGATGTTTCTATCTGTCTCTCCCCTCTCCCTTCCTCTCTGAAATTAAAGAAAAAAAGTTAAAAAAAATTATACAAAGTGCAACACTATATTATACAAAATGGTGTTTCATTTAAGAATTTACACCAAAGATAGTAAGCACTTTAACATTTATGTTTATAAATGATTATGAATGAGGAAACTGAGGCCTTGTAAGATTATGGATTTGCCCAGAGGCCCACAACCCAAACCAGCAGACCTGAGACTGGAAACATGTTCTCTTCACCCGCCTCATTATTAAATTCTGACAATTATATTCCTCGTAAAGACAAAATACGAGTGTATTGTTTTATGGCATCTACTGATAACATTGCCTGGTTTTTCAGCTGTCACACAGAGCCTCCTCTGTAGCACGCACTGAACTAAGTGTTCCAGAGGCAGAGACGGCCACCAGCACCTGGAAAGCACTCTCATCTAAAATCCTTATTATCTTGGGGAAGCAGGAAGCAGACTGTAAGTCAATCAAGGTCCCACCCAGCGATTGCCATGCAAGAAACCGGTGAGATCCTTACTCCTGCATCCCGTGTTTCTAAGTGTTCTTAACCAGACTGTATCTCCACTGAACATGCAGTATCTATCATTCTTGTTCCCCCCTTTATCCTCATCTGTATTTCTGAAATAAACACTGAGTTTAGGGAAAAAAAACCAAACATATTATGCAACAAATGGCATGTAAAAGAAATAAAGGGGGGCTGCTTTAGATTTGAAAAGACTGAAGAGACAGAACAAAAGAACATGTGTGGAATTTGTTTAAATCCTGATTCTACCAAAAAAAAAAAATGCAGAAAGACTTTTTGAGACAATCACGGAATTTTTTATTATTCTCTGGGTATTGTGACTCCAAGAATTATTGTTAATTTTATGAGGTGTGATAAATGGCCTTGTGGTAATGTAAGAAAATGCCTATAATTTTTAGAGACACATTATGAATAATGTAGGAGTAAAATGACATGAAATCTGAAATGTGAAATGCACTGTAAAATATTACAATGAAGGGGAAAAAGGAAGCAAATATGACAAAAATCTTGATGATAACTTAATGTAGGTTTTGTTTTATGGGAATTTATTCTACTATTATTTATAATTTTGTTTGAAATTTTTCATGGTAAATTTAGAAGATACATGTGAGTAAAATATCTATAGTAGTTATCACAGGATAACCTGTCTTTGTTATGTGATAATAATGTTAACTCAAACATACAGTTTGCATTAGATAATTTCTCAGGTGAGTTCCTGGTACTCTTGACTATGGCAGCATATTTTTAATGTGTTAATGTCTTTTAATATATATATATTTGATTCAGAGAGGAAGGGAGAGGGAGAGAGAAATAGAAACATCAATGGTGAGAATCATTGATCAGTTGCTTCCTACATGTTCCCTACTGGAGATCGAGCCCTCACCCCGGCATGTGCCCTGACAGGGAATCAAACTGTAGCCTCCTGGTTCACAGGTTGATGCTCAACCACTGAGCCATGCCGGCCGGGCTCAATAATGTCTTTAAAGCAAATCCCAGACATACCATTTCACCCAGGCATCCTATGGGAGGGCTTCCTTAAATCAGGAATGAAATGGGGAAAAAAAATCACTGCTTTATGGAGGTTTCATTCTGTTACAGACAGTTGGGGGTGAACAACAAGTCAAGAAATCCTATCTAATAAAGACAGAATATGCAAATTGACCATCATACCATCACAAAGATGGTGGTACCCATAGCCACAAGACAGTGGCGCCTAGTCCCCTCAGCCCCGCTGGAGTCCCCCAGTCCTTTCAGCCCCGCCAGGGGTGGCAGGCCCGAGGTGCGGCCAGACCCACCTGAGGGCAGGTTCGGCTGCTCCTTGCTCCTGCCGCCGGAGTCCCACAGTCCTTTCAGCCCAGCTGGGGGGGGGGCGGCAGGCGCACGGTGCGGCCAGACCCGCCCTCATCCCCCCAGTGCCCAGAGCCAGCCTGAGGTGCAGGCAAGCCTCAGATGGCAGCTGCCCAGCTGCCTAGGGTGGGACCAAGGCACAGGCAAGCCTCGGATGGCGGCTGCCCAGCCGCCCAGGGCCACCTGAGGCTCAGGTAACCAGGGCCGGCCGAGGCTTGCATTGCCGATAGTGGCAGCAGCAGAGGTGTGATGGGGGTATCACCCTCCCCTGATGGCCGGGTTGCCTCCTGCCCCTGAGGGCTCCCGGACTGTGAGAGGGGGCAGGCCAGGCTGAGGGACCCTCCCTCCAGTGCATGAATTTTCATGCACCGGGCCTCTAGTTAATAAATATTAACATATCTGACGGCGGTAAGTGCCAACAAGAAAAATAAAGCAGGGTGAGAGAACAGGGAATGGCTGCAGTTTTAGATTGGGGTGAGGAATGCTTTCCTGCGGGAGTGATATTAGAGCAGAGACCTAAACGAGGGAGGAGACAGGCAACATGATCCTGTGGGGAACAGCACTCCAAACACAGGGAACAGCAGTGGTGAACATACAGGTTGGAGAGGGAAGTGGGGAGAGAATAAGTGCCAGGAGGACATGAAACAGTCAAATGTCATAGGGACTGACTGGGAATGGAGAGCAGTGTTGGACAGGGTGGGCAGGGAGGACCTCCCTGAGGAGGTGACTTAAGAGCAGACAGTTGGGGGTGAACAACAAGTCAAGAAATCCTATCTAAGTCACTGAGGAGGTGACTTAAGAGCAGAGACTTGCCCGGCCGGCGTGGCTCAGTGGTTGAGCATCGACTTATGAACCAGGAGGTCATGGTTCGATTCCCAGTCAGGGCACATGCCCAAGTTGCGGGCTCAATCCCAGTAGGGGGTGTGCAGGAGACAGCCAATCAATGATTCTCTCTCATCATTGATATTTCTATCTCTCTCTTCCTCTCCCTTCTCCTCAATATGATTTATCATTTATATATATATATATATATATATATATATATTAAAAAGGGCCAGAGATCTGACAGATAAGAAGTTGCTATATGTAGAGCAAAGTAGCACACTATTGATTCATTACCAACCATAAGATAAAACAAAGCCCTCGATTTTGTACATGAGTTATTAAGCCTAATCTTCCTGTCCTTTCCTCAGCAAGAGATTTGTGCATTGTATTTATGTAATAACCACATTCTCTAGTGGTTCTATCTGATGCTTTGACATCTTGAGGCCTTGCTGGCTCAGGAGGGACAGCACATTTTGGGACTAACCAACCTCTGGAGATAGTAAACTAGCCTGCCAGCACACCTTTCAGATGCAAACCAACCCAGAGCCCACAGTCCCAACCACCTCTTTCACTGTGAGTTTACACTCTGGAACAGTGGTCTCCGTCTTAATCACTCCAGGGCCAGGTATCAGACAAGTAGGGACAGCCTCTGTACCCAAGTCCAAGTCCACTGGAATTATCCAAACCAGCTCATCTTGCCTTGTCTTTTCCAAGGAAACCTCAATCTGCGTTTCCCCTGGCTCCCCCTGCTTCCTGAAGGACCCCGTGCTTCCCGGTGCGGCCCTGCATGGTGGCCCTGCCTGTTTCTAGCGGATTGTGAGTATAATAAAAACTCCTGCCTTAATGACAGTCATTTCCGTTTCTGTGTGTCTTACCATCCCTAATTACAACAAATCCCGGCTACATTTTTATTTTATTTATTTATTTATCTTAATATATTTTTATTGATTTCAGAGAGGAAGGGAGAGGGAGTGAGAGAGAGAAACAACAATGATAAGAGAGAATCATTGATTGGCTGCCTCCTGCCCACCCCCTACTGGGGATCGAGCCCACAACCCGAGCAAGTGGCCTTGACTGGAATTGAACCCGGGACCCTCCAGTTTGCAGGCCGATGCTCTTTCCACTGAGCCAAACCAGCTAGGGTCCGGGTACATTTTTAAACAGTTTACATTTATCTTCATTATATTTCTTCCTGTGAGCCTTGGCCCAGTGTTCCAAGCTGTCACCATCATTGAAACTCTTCTATCACAATGCACATCCCTCCGTCTTTGTTTTTGTGTCATCTGCAGACTTGCAAAATGTCTCCTGCATGTCCACTCTCATGCAATCTCACATCACATCACTAGGAGGCGTCAAGAGCCACGCCCTGTGATATTCCCCTAGAAACTGGGGTCAACTTATTTTATTTTCTCTAAAATCTCCTTATCACAGACCTTACATCTCTCCACCTTATAACATGAAAGATGATGTTAATGGCCTGGTGAAATTAAGAACACTGAACTATAGCATCACATTACTCTATCAAGCTAGAGTCAACTTCAAAAAAAGCAAATGAGATACATTTTATATGACATGCTTAGTTGATCCAGATGGTCTTCTAGCGGATTGTGAGTATAATAAAAACTCCTGCCTTAATGACAGTCATTTCCGTTTCTGTGTGTCTTACCATCCCTTATACTACCAAATTCTCCTTTTCTTATATTTTATTATTATTATTTTTAAATTTGTTTTTATTGATTTCAGAGAGGAAGGGAAAGAGAGATAGAAACATGAATAATGAGAGAGAATCATTGATCAGCTGCCTCCTGCATGCCCCCAACTGGGGATCAAGCCCACAACCCAGGCATGTGCCCTTGACTGGAATCGAACCCGAGACCCTTCAGTCCACAGGCCAACGCTCTATCCATTGAGCCAAACCAACTAGGGCCAAAGTTCTCCTCTTCAAAAACTGGGACTCCTCTTTGCTGAAACAAAGATTTATCACTTGTTTGCTCCATACATTTTCATTTTACTGATAAAATGTAAGGGAATTTGGGAGTATAACATGGCAGTGACACTCATTCAGAGCAAAGATGTAATTACTGGTGAGTCACGACATAATATTCCCAACATGTTAAAATGAGTGGATTCTCATTAATATAAAAACCATGAATATTGCCCATAGTTTAGAGAATCTGAAAGGAAGAAAACTTAAAACTGATAAATATAAAATTAGAAATAAAATTGTGTTGTTGTTTTTTAAGTTAATCTGTATTTTTCCAGCCTCTACTCCCACTTCAAATATAGTGGAATGCTTTATTTAACATTTCCCAGGGACGGTTCTCCAATTAGAATATAGAAAGTGTTAAACCAATGCAGGTTTCTATTAAAGCAATGAATGCTGCTTTAAAAATAAAATTAGTCTCTACAAGGACTTGAAAGCTTATTTTTCTTTTTAATTTAAAGGCTAGAAACTAGCAACTTTACTTCAATTAAAAAGAAATTATTATACTCTGCCTATTCTGTGCTTTATGTGATTTTATTGAATGCAAGGGCTTTTTTTCTCAGCACAACAAAGAAAAGTTAAAAAGTATCTCAAAGTAACAACTTTTGCATTCTTTTCATTTAAAAAATTTTTTCAAATTTTGAATGCCCTCTCAAGGTTTAGCCCTTTATCAGGAAAAAAAATTGTAAAACCTTTTTTCCTCCTCCAAATCATGTGCTCTTCTCCTCTTTATTCTAAAATGAGGGGGACAGCAGACTTGGGAGTGGGCTCCAGGTCCTACAAAGGGAGCCCAAGGAGTCATTGGAGTGGTTTCAGGGCCAATACTTCAGCAGGAGCCCTGCAGCTCGGCTAAAGGACAGAGAGCATCGGCCAAGACTAACTAGGCCAACAGCATGAGGAACCCAAGAGAGAAAAATCAACCCCTGAAAGGTAAATGCTGACCTAATTTCAAGGCAGGTTGATAGTAAAAATGTTATATAACACCCAGGGAAAACAATATGTATATAAAGCAATATGTATATAAGTGAGCCATGATGAAAACAGGGAATGTTTTTTAAGGTCCCGGGAGAAAAATATTAAACACTATTTAAGGACCAGATGATATTTACCTGTGGATTGCTTCTGCCTCATGAAATGTATTTTTAATTGCTTTTAAAGGTTGGTGTGATGGGAATCAATGCAGGTTTTTGTTCTATCTGACGTAGGAGAATTGAAAAATGAATGTCAAGGCTTTTGGCAGCGTCAGCCTCTTTGTGATATGGGAGAGGTTACTCAGCAAAACAGCAAACAAACAATCCGGACTTTGAATAGGGAGGGGGTACAATCATCCCTGAAGGCTGTCACCTTGAGGGAGGGACAGCAGAATGTTTGCTTGCTCATTCGTCCTTTCATTCATCATTCATTTTTCCTCTTCTGATGAAAAATTTCAGACATACACAAAAGTAGAAAGAATACTATAATAAACTTTCAATCGTCGACTTCAACATTTACCAACTCTTGGACATCTACAACCCATTCAGGCCCCTCCCCATATACACACAATTGGGCATTATTTTGAAGTGAATTCCAGGTAGCATATAATTTAATCTGTAAATATTTTGGTGTGTGTATGACTATTTTTTTATATAATCACAATATGATGACTTTCACTAAAAATATTCATATTGAAATTTCCCCAGTTGTCTCATAAATCCCATAGATAAATAGATAGATAGATAGATAGATAGATAGATAGATAGATAGACAGATAGATGATAGATAGGTAGATAGAAAGATAGATAGATAGATTTCATAGAGGAAGGTAGAGGTAGAGAGAGCTAGAAACATCAATGATGAGAGAGAATCATTGATTGGCTGCCTCCTGCACACCCCCCATTGGGGATGGAGCCCACAACCCAGGCATGTGCCCTGACCGGAAATCCAACTGTGACCTCCTGATTCATAGGTCGATGCTCAACCACTGAGCCACACTGATTGGGCTCATAAATCCCTTTAATGTATAAATTCCTCTTCCTGTTTGTTTTGTGTGTGTGTGTGTGTGTGTGTGTGTGTGTGTGTGTGTGTGTTTCTTGATTTTTTTATTATTGAGGAATTCAGGTCATTTGCCTTGTAGTTTCCCACATTTTGGAGTTTGCGAGGACACTCTTGTGGTATTAATATGTTCCTCTGACTCCAGTATCTCCTGTAACTGGTAGTTAGATTTAAAGACCTGATTGGATTCAGTTCAATTTTTCTTTTTTTGGCAGGAATACTTCATAAGTGGATATTGTAGACTTCCAACAGGAGGCAGATAGTATCTGGTCGTCTCTTTTTATGCGGTTTATGCTCATTGACTATCCTTGCCTGAATGATTTCATTTGTGAACATTTGGACACTGGATATTTTTCAGTGTGGTCATTAAATCATGGGTATGTGTTCGACAAAGAGTTTTTATTTTTTATAGAAACATACTAAGTATTTACAGATAATCTAATTCTATTGTCCTTCACTTATAGAAGCTGAGACTGAAACACTTCTAGAAAGAGAAACTTGTAGTGGAACACAGTTCATACTGGAAAGGCAGACCACAGGACTCGTCCTTTCCTCTTAGTTACCAGCTTGCAAAACAATAAGTTGGTTCTTTAGGACTCAGAGGGTTGGTGAGTTATATTCTTAAACAGCTGTAATATGGACTCATTATTTTTAGCATATTTGATGTGTGATCTAGTCTCTTTTGTCCAAAAACTTTAGACACAAGTGGTGGACCTTCCCCACACACAATATATATATATATATATATATATATATAATGTTTTCCCTAAGTGGCAGCCCTGACCAACTTTAAAATAATTTTTCATGAGAATTTTCAGCTGAAAATATTCAAGAACACCCGAATTGTAAGTAATATATTAATTTTTATAATATTCATTGCAAATTGATTTTTTAAATTAAATTCAAAATATTATGGCGGGTGGGGATGGTTTTTATTTTGGATGCATGGCAGTTAACTGGTTAAAGATAGCATGCACATGCCCATATCCATAGCAGCATTAGTCACAATAGCCAGAGATAGAAGCAACCCACGTACACATCAACAGATAAATGGATAAGCAAAATGCAGTATCTATATATCTACATATATAAAAGCCTAAGTGACCGGCTGACCGGCCAACTGGCCGGTAGCTATGACACACACTGACCACCAGGGGGCAGACGCTCAATGCAGGAGCTGCCAAGCGACAGCAACTTTGCACAGAGTGCCCTCTCGCACTCTGGGACCCTTCAGGGGATGTCGGACTGCCGGTTTCGGCCTGATCCCTGCAGGCCAGGCCAGGGGACCCAATTGGTGCACAAATCCGTGCACCGGGGCTCTAGTAATGAAATATTATTCAACCTTGAAAAGGGAGGAAATCCTGTCACATGCTACAACACAGAAAAACTTGAGGACATTATGCTCAGTGAAATAAGCCAGTCACTAAAAGACAAATAATGTATGATTCCACTTATATGAGGTAGCTAAAGTAGTCAAACTCATAGAGATAGAAAGTAGAAGAGTGGTTGCCAGAGTCTGTGGTAGCGGGGAATGGGAGTTATTATTGAACAGGTATAGCTTCAGTTTGGTAGGATAAAAAAGTTCTGGAGATTGGTTGCACAGCAATGTGAATATACTTAACACTGCTGAACGGTCCATTTAAAAGTGGTTAAGATAGTAAGTTTTATGCCATCTTTTTTACTACAGTTAAAAAAATAATAATGTGCCCAATTAATACATCTGAGAGAGAAGAGAGAAGTTTAAATGATCGTACTTTGAATGATCACAGTTAGCTGGAGTCATAAATGTTTTAACTGATCTGTCACACCTACTATCATTTATTATCAACTTTCCTACAGATCTGGAGATAGTATGGAACTTACTGCGCAACCACCATGTGCCAGACACTGTGCCGAGTGCTCTAATGCATTAGCGTGTAAGCCATGCAGCAACCCTAGGAGGCATGGTCAGTGTGGGCAACACTTTACAGAGGCACAAAGCACATAAGCAGCCTGCCTAAGCCACACAGCTGGGGAGGGCAGATCTGAACCCAGCTGTGTCTGGCTCCAGACCCCAGACCCTTAACCAACACATGCATTGCCTCTCTCAAGATTAAGATGGCTCTTGCCTTAACATATTAGCTAATGATACTAGTATATTTATACAATGTATAGTTAAACAAATGTGTGCATGTCTCCCAAACTTTACTGGTAGGGTGGCTATCAGAAAAATTCGGAAACCAAATTTTATATCTGGTGCCTACTTAAACTGAGACCTTATTTAACTGTGAATTCTGTATTTTTATTTGCTATATCTAGCAATTTAACTGGGAGTCCTGTATTTTTATTTGCTATATCTAGCAATTTTATCTATACTAGATAGCAGGATTCTACCTTATTTGTCTTTGGATCCCACCATGTGGTACAATAGTTGGCACATAATAGGTCTTCAATAAAATTTTGCTGATTAAGATTGGCAATATCTTGGTAACTATTGAATCTGGTCAGCATGGGGAGGCTGGACTAGCTATATAATTTGCAAAATAAAAATTTCTCTTGTTGAGAAATTACTAAGAATTTCAAGACCATGAAGCTTAGCATTAAGCACAGCATGGAGTCCTTCCGAGGTGGAGCCCTGTACACACAGCTCATACACTCAAGAAGCTGGCCCTGCTGGGGTGTGAATACCCAGAGATCCATTCTACTGTTCTCTCCACCTTGCTATGTTTTTTAAATATATATATTTTTTGAAATAATAACATGTTTTCAAAGTTTTTTGATTGACTAGATCGTCCTTCGTAGGCAATGGCATATCATGATAGTTCTCAAAGTGTAATCCCCAGACCAGCATTACCAGCAATTGCTTTTTTTAAAGCAATTTTTATAATCAGAGACTCTGAGGGTGTGGCCCTGCAGTCTGTTTTATGAAGTCATTTAGGGGATTCTGCAGCTTGAGAACCACTGTTACGTGTGTTGCCTAAGGCCACACATACATTTAGTTATTAGAGAACCAGGGTCAGGCTGTGAGCCAAATCTCCCTGCATTACTCAGGCAACCACAAGACAAGGTGGGGCCAGAGAAGCATTTACTCAGCAAAAGTCCATGTACTGTGTACTGCCCTAATCTAGAATCCTCACTGAACAAAAAAGCCGAGCCCTACAGCCCCGGGAAGATCACTGCGCTGAAAGGTACAACCCTGAGGAGCCAGTCAGCAGCCACCACCAGTCAGAGCACTTCCTGAAGACATCACCGAACCACAGCTCAGCACATCTATTGATGGTCAAAAGCATGGCTGGGTCATTCAACACAGCATTCATGCTTGCTAAAGTCAATTGGATGTGCTGAGGCCCTAACCCAGCCGTGGGCAAACTACAGCCCGAGGGCCGGATCCGGCCAGTTTGAAATGAATAAAACTAAAAAAAAAAAAAAAGACCGTACCCTTTTATGTAATGATGTTTACTTTGAATTTATATTAGTTCACACAAACACTCCATCCATGCTTTTGTTCCGGCCCTCCGGTCCAGTTTAAGAACCCATTGTGGCCCTCGAGTCAAAAAGTTTGCCCACCCCTGTCCTAACCCCAGGTACTTGGGAACATGACCTTATTTGGAAATGAGGTATTTGCCGATGAGATCAAGTTGAGGTCATAGTAGAGAAGCCTGGGTGCTAATCCAATATGACTGGTGTCCTTATTAGAGGACTAGAGGCCCAATGCATGAGCAAGAGTTCATTGAAGGTACTTCAAGAAGAAAGGGATTTAATATGAGGAATTCAGTGCTTACAAAACCTCTGGCAGGGTTGGAAGAGGGACAAAGAGCTGCCCCTGCAGTTACGGAATTCAAGGGCAGCCACCATGGCAGTGAACCAGCGTGCCACAGTCACCACACAGCCTCCAGCCTCCTCAAGTGGCTTCTGACACTGGGATACGGGATTGAGCGGCTCATGTCCCACCACCCTGCCTACCAACTGAAAACAGCAGCAGGAAGAGGCCCGCCCCTCACTTCTGCTTCCCAAATCCAACCAAGGAAACGGCACTCTCAGAATCCTAGCTGCAAAGGAGACTGGGAATGTAGTATTTGTCTTTCCAACCTCCTAGATGAAGACGGCACCTTAAAATGAGGGTGGGATGGAGAGGGAGCAAACCATAATTCAATTCAGCACACCTTCCCACCATTGCCAATGACTTGGGGATCTTTCTAGAGATAGCCCATGAATAAATAAGTGTGATCATAGATCTATCTTTTCTTTTTTTAAAAATATGTTTTCGATTTTTAGAGAGAAAGGAAAGGAGAGGGAAAGATAGAAACATCAATGAGAGAGAAACATCAACATTGATCGGCTGCCTCCTGCATGCCCTCTGCTGGGGATTGAGCCCTGACCAGGAATTGAACCAATGATGCATAGGTTAATGCTCAACCACTGGGCCACAACAGCTGGCGATCTACCTTTTCTTTACACAATGGTGCCATACTACTCACATTGCTCTGCACCTTGCTTTTTATTCACTGAATACATCATACGTCAAGAATACAGTTCTACATCATTCTATGTAACATGAAAGTGCAATTTTGAAGACTTAAAAAATGTTTGCCACATACTTTAAGGGATTAGATGACATTCCTGGTGATTTCACTTTTCATGTGATTGCTCTTTCCTACAGTAACACATTTTTAATGCAATAGTTTGAGTAGAATGGCCTTGACAGAACTTGCCTTCACACTCATGAGAGTTCTGCCAGGTGCCAAGAAACAAATGGTCTTTTGATGACAGTGTGCTCTCCTTCTTACCTCATAAGGTGCTCTTTAAAAAAAAAATATATATATATATATGTTTTTATTGATTTCAGAGAAGAAGGGAGAGGGAGAGAGAGATAGAAACATCAATGATGAGAATCACGGATCAGCTGCCTCCTGCACACCCTCTACTGGGGATAGAGCCCACAACCTGGGCATGTGCCCTAACTGGGAATCAAACCGTGACCTTCTGGTTCATAGGTTGATGCTCAACCACTGAGCCACGCTAGCTGGGCCATAAGGTGCTCTTTAAACAAATCATCTCTGTGTGCAACTGGGGCCCCAGCATGCTGGAGACGATGTAGAGTTTCACCTCAGTTATCCCACCCAAAGCCAGAAAGAGCCTCATAGTGAAGAGCTGCAGGTGCTGCTCTGTCCGGGTGGCTTAGCTGGGCAGAACATCGGCCCGCACACCAAAAGGTTGCGGGTTCAATTACCGGCCAGGACATATACCCCAGTTGGGGCCCAAGTGGGAGACAACCCATGTTTCTCTTTCTCTCTCTCTCTCTTCCCCTCTCTCTAAAATCAATAAAAACATATCCTTGGGCCCTGGCCGGTTTGGCTTAGTGGATAGAGTGTCCGCCCTCGGATTGAAGGGTCCCGGGTTTGATTCCAGCCAAGGGCATGTACCTCAGTTGCAACCCTGTTTGGGGCCTGTGTGGAAGGCAGCCAGTTGATGTGTCTCACATTGATGTTTCTCTCTCTCTCTGTCTCTTCCCACTCCCTTCCACTCTCTCTCTGAAAAATCAATGGAAAAATATCCTCAGGTGAGGATTAACAAAAAATAAAACAAGACAAAAATATATCTCGGGTGAGGATTTAAAAAAAAAAAAAAGAGTTGCAGGTGCTGACAGCTGGAAGTCGGGCTGGCATTCTCAAAAACGGTCCCTGCCAAGGAGCTGTGGGCACGTCGCTGATGCTTCTTCCACAGCCTAAAATCTATTTTAGCCACAGCCGAGGTGATTTTCAGCACATTCAGACAGAATGTGCAGTAGGGCAGGTCCCCGTTTGGTCTAGAACAGACAATATGACATGACTGGTGTCCTTACATGAAGAAGGAACTTGGACACAGACATGCATGGGCAAAGAAGAAAGACCATGTGAGGACACGGCAAGAAGGTGGCTGTCATGCAGGCCCGGGAGAGAGGCCTCAGAAGAAACCAAACCTGCTGACACCTTGAACTTGGACTTCTAGCCAGAACGGTGAGGAAATGAACTTCTGTGTGTTGTACTTTGTTATGGCAGCCCTCAGGGACTAACACGGGAGCCTACAACTCCCAGGGACAGTCCCTTTCATGTTGGGGCTCTCCCAGTTGTTCAAAGGATTTTCTCTGTATGGAGTAAAACCTTGCTCCCCATAACTACTCTTATTTCTGCCTGTTAGAGCAATCCAGAAGGAATCAGTTCCCCTTCTTTTTGTGAAAATACTCAATTATTCATAGAACCAAAGAACTTCAAAGCTAGAAAGTATCTGAAGAGGTCACCCGGGTAGCGTCGCCAAAGGTTTATATCCCACTGCTGGTCACAAAGGCTGTAGGGTGCTACAAAGACCCATGGTTTTTCTATCAACTATCAAAGTATAAAAAGGAGGCTGCCAACATTTAAACATCCTTCTTAAAGAAATAGAATTTTGGTTTTTATTCATGCTGTCACCTGGTTCTTTGATAATAATTGGAAGGATAAAATATTAATTGATTGATTGATTAAATATTGATCAAAGGACTACTGATCACATCCTTCATTTTGGGTTTTTCAAAAGCAGAAGCTGAGATGGAGTTAGAAGTGCAAGCAATTTATTGGCAGGTGGGGCGGGGTAATGCCTGTGAGAAGTGAAGGAGGACAAATGAGAATTAGGCAGAAAAGGGTTCAGATTTTGGTGCTAATCTGACACCTGGAAAGAGAGGAGGAAGGAAGCAGGATTGGGCAGAGAGCCTCAGCCTGGGTTGCAGGTCTCAGAGTCTTGCCTAACCCAACTAGGAGCTCAGAGATGGTCCATGACAGGAGTCCCACTGGGCAGAGATGGCCAGGCCCTCATCCTCCATCTGAGCCCAGTCATGGACTGTGGGCTGCCTGGGCAGAGTGTGGCTTCAGTCTGAAAGCGGAGGTAGAGCCTAAAGGTGCTGCAGATGGAAGCTGCGGGTTCCCTGCACCTCCCACTGCTCCACCAGAAGCTCTTCTTGAAGCAGGAGCCCAGGTGTATACCCCCACGGCTGCCAGTATACCCATGCTCTGTGCTCTCCTGGTTCCTCTCAAAATAGGGCCTTTACACACAGTCCAGGTGTGATGAAAAGTAGAGTGAGCCATTATCTCCCTCCCTGTTCTCTCCTCATCTAGTGATCTAGCTGGAGTCTGCATGGGGTTTTCTAGCAGCCTATTACCCTGTTGGTTTATAATTAATCACAATCAGCCATGCTCCACTGACCAACGTCTCTATCCTCTGTTTTGTAATGTTGATTCAGTACCCAATATAGGCATTTCATAATGTGGCCAAGATTTCCAAGTTATATCTGACTAGCCACTGGGGCACCTGTCAAGATTCTTACTCAATTTTAAATCCTTTATTTTTATTTTTCAAAAACAGAATTTTATGTCCTCGCCGCTTTGGCTCAATAGACAGAGTGTCAGCCTGAGGACTGAAAGATCCCGGGTTCGATTCCGGTCAAGGGCACATGCTGGGTTGTGGGCTTGATCCCCAGTAGAGGATGTGCAGAAGGCAGCCAATCAATTATTCTCTCTCATCATTGATGTATCTATCTCTCTCTTCTCTGAAAATCAATAAAAATATATTTTAAAAAAAACAACAACACAGAATTTGAAAACCATTTTGAACCAATCAGTAAAACAAAACAACCCCCCTCCTAGAATTTTACAAGTAGTAGATGCTTTAGCTTTGTTCCTAAGTTTAAGAGAACTAACACAGATCTTTAGTTAAATAGAATAGATTAGTGAGGACAGTAAATTATTACAAACATGGCAGGTAAAATCAAACCCTATTCTGATCATAGTTATAAACTTGAAATAAACTATGAACTTGAAGAGTTTCATGTGACAAATATTATTTAAATTACAGTGGGGCCTTGACTTACGAGTTTAATTTGTTCCGTGACAGAGCTCGTAACTCAAATTACTCGTATGTCAAATCATTAAAGTGAATGAGTGAGACACGTGATGCTGGGCTGATGTTGTGGCATTCACTGTGACGTTCGCTGCGCCAACTAGTGGTGGGGTATCTGAAGCTGGCTCGTAACTCGAATTTTAGCTTGCAACTCAAAGCAAAAATTCAGCCGAGAGACAGCTCGTATCTCGAAAAACTCGTTAGTTGGGACACTCGTAAGTCAAGGCCCCACTGTATAAGTGAATATTCCCTAGAAGTTCTAAAATTGACCTCTTAATTTAAAAGAAAGCCCTTTGTCCTTCTTAACAAAGAATTTTTTAAAGTTACATAATAAATATATAGTTAACTTAAATTTTATGGTAATAGGTTTGTAAATATTCGGTAACTTTCCCCTAATGGCTGGCTAAAAGCTTGTCTCTTAAAGAATCTGCATCACCTTTTCTTTTCATTAAAAAAAACACACACAAAAAACAAAAATGCCCTAGCTGGTTTGGCTCAGTGGATAGAGCCTCGGCCTGCGGACTGAAGGGTCCTGGGTTTGATTCTGGTCAAGGGCACATGCCGGGATTGCAGCCTAGATCCCCAGTGGGGGGCATGAAGGAGGCAGCCGATCGGTGATTCTTTCTCATAATTGATGTTTCTGTCTCTCTCTGAAATCAATAAAAATATATTTTAAAAAATTAAACTGCAACTAAGGCCTGTAGTGTCTGGCTTCAGTTACAATCTCTTGCCAAGTTTGAATGAAAGAATATGGGGCTTATAATGTTCTGTTCCCACATGACTAATTCTATTCAATTTCACCCCAGTGTTGAGCTGAATGATTTGAGTATCTTACCTAATAATAGACCAACATGTAAATTGACCATCCCTCCGCTATGCTCACCAGCCAATCAGGAGAGTATGCAAATTAACCCAACAAAGATGGCAGTTAATTTGCATTGTAGGCGCAAAGAGGTGGAGTGAAGACTGAAGGCTCTGGGTGCCGGAGGAAAGCCGGTGTCGGCAGCCAGGGGAAGGGAAGGCCTATTGCATGAATCTCTTCGTGCAACAGGCCTCTAGTCTATATATATAAAACCCTAATATGCAAATAGACCAAACAGCAGAACAACAGAACAACCAGTCGCTATGACATGCATTGACCACCAGGGGCTGCATGCAGAACATGGTGGGCATTGGTCGCAGCAGAATGGTGGAGCAGGTGAGTGGGGGTGCCAGACCAAGGTGGAGCGCCGGTCACTGTCATAGGGGCCAGCCTCTAGTGGTTACTGAAAATTCTTTGCTCCTGTGCACCATGGTCCCACCCGGCACTTGCACCTGCTGCCGGCGCTGGCCCCACTCACACCCGCTGCCGGTACCGGAGTCGCTGCTCACACCCACTGCCAGCATCCTGCGCCAGCCCCAGTCACTCGGCACCGTCAGTGGGTGCAAGAGGTAGCTGCTGGCCCCAATCGCCCCTCAGGGCTTCTCCACCTCCCCCTGCTCCTGAGGGGCGATCGGGGCCAGCAGCCGCCTCTTGCACCCACTGCCAGCAATGGCCCCACTCACACCCACTGCTGGTGCCGGCCCCAATCACTCCACACCGTCAGCAGGTGTGAGCGGGGCCGGCACTGTCAGCATGTGGGAGTGGCAGCAGTGGGAGTGGGCTGCCGGCAGACAGGGGACCGGGGGCTTCAGCGGGAGGGGCCAGGCGGGGGCGCAGAGGATGGGCTGAGACCCGCCCCTGTGCCCACTGCAGCCTCGTGGCCCACAGTTCCTTTCAAGGTGCACGAATTTGTGCAGTGGGCCCCTAGTCTTTACAATAATATGGTAAAAGTCTATGCATAGTCTCCCAGTCAACTGAATGATACTCGGAAGGCAGTAACTGTAGAATGGAACTTCCTCTCTTTGATATTACTCTACACGCCCCCTACTGGGGATCAAGCCCACAACTTGACATGTGCCCTGACTGGGAATCAAAACTGCGACCTCCTGGTTCATAGGCCGACATTCCACCACTGAGCCACAACCAGTTGGGCTCAATAGCTGTTTTTAAAGCGAGTTCTCTCTGCTGTTTTATACTTTTTCGTTTTTTTGTGTGTGTTTTTTTTAATATTACCAGAATCTTTTGGTCCTCAGTATTAAACATTTGTTCCAAATCCTCTTGGCAAGAGTCAACGTTATAGACAACTCTATAATGTTAAATAAATACTTAAAAACTAGACAACATGAAATCTGGAGTCAGAAGATCTGGTTTTAAGTTTCCATTATTTTTCATCTGACCTGGGACAAGTAATTTAAACTCTCCAAACTTCAATTTTCATAGTCATAAAATTGCGATAATAATACCTTGTGAAGATCACATAAAATAACAGTTAATATCTTCCAAGTAATTACTACATACCAGACTCAGATCTAAGGGCTTAAAAGTATTAACTTATTTGAACTTTACAACCCCATGATAGTACTATTATTACCATAATTTTGTAGATGACAAAAATGAGGTACAGAGAAAATTTCAAGAAAATGAGTCTGCCCTGGCCGGTGTGGCTTGGTTAGAGTGTCATCCCGTACACCAAAAGTGGGGCAGGTACAGGGTAGAGGGGGTCAATGGGGGAAAATAGGGGACACCCGTAATACTTTAAACAATAAAGATAAAAAAAATTTAAAGTTGGAGTGTTTGATTTCCTGTCAGGGCACATACCCAGGTTGCAGGTTCAATCCCCAGTCAAGGCATGTACAGGAGGCAATCGATCCATCTCTCTCTCTCTCTCTCTCTCTCTCTCTCTCTCTCTCTCTCTCCCCCCCTCAAATAAATAAATAAATAAATAAATAAATAAATAAATAAATAGAAAAGAAAAAAGAAAAAGAAAACAAGTCTGAATTCACATAGATAGGAAAATGTAGAACTGAGGTTTGAAGTGTTGGGAAGGAAAAACTTTTTCTCTACCCTCTTATGTTCATACACTGAGGGCCTTTGAACTAAACAAAAGACAGATGGACAGGAGAAAAGGTATACAATTAATAACATTAAGATGCATGCGAGTTTGCAATAAAGAATGAAATTCAAATGAAAATTTGACTCAGGGGCTTATATATACCATTTTAACAAAGAAAACGGGGTTTGGGCTTTGACGGGTGATAAATCATGGGGAAGTGACTAGGACATACATGGGAGAACTAATGGAAACAAGGGTTATTTTTAGTGAGGCCTGTTTATGCAAAGGCATCTGAGTGTCGAGTCCCTGTCTCCAGTGATGGAAGCTGCTCTTCTTTTGCTGGTATGGGGGACACATCTTCACAAAAGCAGTTTCATGCCCTGCTTTTAGACAGAGAAGAGGGGACAGAGAACTCTTCCTGCATCTGTTGACTCTCAGTTGCCTTCAGCTGAGATAACCCTCATGCCAAAGTGGCCTATTTGGGGGTGGCACTTTCTGAGCTCCTTCAGAAGCTAAGAAGCCTGAGTTCAAAACCTATTGTTTGACCACAACACCTCTGTTACAGTATCTGCAAATGCTTTTTTAACTGTAAAGTGCCGAGCATGTGTGTTCTACCCATACATACAGTTCTATGTATTATAACTGATACTGTCCATGCAAGTGCAGCAGAATGTATCTTTAAATACATCATAGGGCATTTCATTATCCATTGACTTACCAGCTACTTCACTGAAGCACAATTAGATGAGTCAAAATGACATGGGAAATAGAGCAAAGTAAGCCAAACCAGCGACTCCCAACCTTGGTCGAGTATCAGAAATCAACTCTGATGGATTGTAAATACTTGGGACCCACCCCAGAGCTACTGAATTTTCAGGGAGGGCCCAGCAATCTGTAGAAAGAATAACAACAACAACAAAAGCCCACCCCCAGATGATTCTGGTGACCAGCCAGGTCTGGGAATGACCACACTGGCGGACGTCTTGAGATCCTTACTACAATGTGATTCCATGAATCCCCAAGAAACTTTTCGGCTCGGTGGTCAATTTGAAACAATTTCCTACTGCCCGACTTGTCACATATGTACTCAACTCACTTCATGAATAACTGGACATTCTCTAGGGACTAGGTAAGCCACATAATGAATTTCCCTAGAAATACTGGAGGCAGGACTGACTCATTGTGATTTGTCACAACCACAGCCCTGTGAATGAATTTTGAACTTTCCACTGGGTCACATCACAGAAAAAAAAAAAGCAATCTGTACACTTACAATGTGCAATGCCATGTACAGATAAATAGCAAAAATCTTTTCTACAATTATAAGCTGGGTTAATAACTGGTTTACAGAAGTATAATCACTATTAGAGAGGAATTATTTTATTTATCATATAAATGTTACAAAAGCTATCCCAACGCAGTAGTTTCAAAAATGTGTCACTAAATGCAGCTAAATATGAGGAGCTGTTTTTACAAGAATTCTTGTTTTTTTCACTAGGGACTTAAAGTCAATGGCTGGCTGACTAGGAGTCTGGGGTAAAAATGAGGGACAAGAAAAATATTCCACATTAGGGGCCTGGTGCATGAAATTCGTGCATGGGGGGGGGGGGGGCCTTGTAGCCCAGCCTGCTCTCTCTCACAATCCGGGACCGCTCAGGGAATCCCTGGGGATCGGGTCTAAATCAGCAGTTGGACATCCCTCTCACAATTGGGGACTGCTCACCCCTAACTGCTCACCTGCCTGCCTGCCCAGGGCACGTCATAGCAACTGGTCATTCCGCCGTAATGGTTGCTTAGGCTTTTATATATATATATAAACTAGTGGCCCCGCCCACCCATCTGGGGCTCCTCCATGGATTGCCCCAAAGAGGTGGGCTGGAGCCAGGGGTTCTGCCTCCACGGCAGGTGCAGGGCTGCGGGAACCCCGGCGGAAGCCGCACAGAGCAGCTGCTGCAACCTGCCTCCTCCACGCAAGACAGCAGGGACTCTCCGCTGGGACCCGCCTCCTCTGCACTAGGCGGTGGAGACTCCGGGACCGGCTTCCTCCGTGCCACATGGAGCTGCAGGATCCCCAGGCCTCGCTGGGCGGAGCAGCTGTTGGGCCCCGCCTCCTCTGCACGAGCAGCCATCTTGTGACGGCGTGAGGGCATGACGACCACCTAGGCTATTGTTAGTATAGGTAATAAAGTCATAGATGTGATATTTACTGCTCTTGTTTTGTCATTTTTCATACCACGTGACTTTTTAAAATGTACTAATATTTTTGTTATTTGAGAAAACGAATATGATAAATAGCAAATAGCACACAAGGTATTCAATAAAAAATATGTTGTTTTCACCTGAGAAACTTAGCCCTTAAAACCTTTCCTCCCCAGAGGCAACCACTGATACTTATCTTCTATGCACATATGAGTGTGTGTGTGTGTGTGTGTATGTGTGTGTGTGTGTGTGTGTGTGTGAGCACACGTGTGTGGGCACCCCTCCTTGGTGAATTGCAAGGTTCTGGGTTTGAACCCTGGCTCAGCTGTTAACTGTGCAACATGGACCAGGTTCAGTTTTCTCAGTTGTAAAAAAGAGGATAAGCCTTGGCCTGTGTGCTCAGTTGGTTGAGCATTGTCCCATGCACCAAAGGTCACTGGTTTGATTCCCAGTCAGGGCACATGGCCAGATTTCGGGTTCAATCCCCCACCTAGATGTGTGTGGGAGGCAGCCAATCGATGTTTCTCTCTCTCTCTCCCTCTCCCTTCTTCTCTAAAATCAATAAAAATGTGTTAAAAGGGGGGGGATAATAATATAATCTACCTCACGGTGCTGTTAGAGGATTAAATAAGCTAATGCATATAAAGTGCTTGGAACTGAGTGGGCATATTACAAATAATTGTAAATGCTAGCTGTTTTTATCATTATGCATGAGTCGCTGTGCTGACATCAGTAAGAACACATTTCAGCTTGCCTCACTGCGAGTCTCACAGACCTGCCTCCCGTCTTCACGCTGGCACAAGGCCCGGTGGCACGGATGGGCCCGTGTTATTCACCATTCCCTATGGTAGACGTCTGTTCCATAGCTGAGGTTCTGCCTTTACTAACAGCCCTGCACCAAACCTGCCTGCACGTGGGGCTTTCACTACATGTGCCAGTGTATCCAGAAGGCATATTCTAGAAGGAGAGTTACTGGGTATAGCACCCACCACTCAAATCAACATGAAACGGGGCTACACACTGGGCAATACTTGTCAAGTGCTCCCTGGAAATGACTGTAGGACTCATGATCACAACCTTCTTTCTATGAAAAAGAATCACTGAAAAGATGGTGTGCAGACAGTACAAGTAGACCCATGGTGAAAGGGGGACTTCAAAATACTATTTAAGAAGCTTTCTTGATTCCCTGTGATAGTGTTTTCACTGCCTCACAGGCAACCACAAGCCCCCCCTCCCCACTCCCTCTCTGCCTCAGCCCCAGTCACTGCATCTGGCACATTAATCAGGCGCATGTCAAAGGTGTGTTTCAGTCTGGGGCCAGGTGTGAAGAGCAAGATGCTAACAAGCCCAGGTCACATCAGTGGCGGGCCATGTAGCCACAGATAGGGTCATGGGTGGTTGCTCCTGGGAGAAACCTTAGTGATCATGAAAATTGCTTTCTTCGTTTGTCAGATTTCAGGGAGTAGGTGATTTGCTAAAAGCCTTGGAACACATTTCCTGCTTGCTGTTCTAGTGATGTTTCTGCCGTGCTCCCGGCCTCCCGTGCTTCCACCTTGTCTTAAAGGACACCCCTGAGTGAAGTACTGTAGCTGGGGAGGTGTGTGTGTCTGTCTGTATGTGTGTGTGCACACGTGTGCAGTAGGAAGTGACAGTGAAGTGAGCCTTGCCATGCAGAAAACGTACCTTGGAATGACTCACTATTTTTGGTCAGTGTGCGGAGCAACTACCTGAATAATTCCAGGCAGCTGTTCGTGAGGCAGGACACCGGATGAGGCATTCTTATTTCCCTCCCTTGAACTTTTTTTTTTTTTTACTATCAAAAATGTTAAGCCTCTGTGAAGTAGGGAAACTGCTTAATAAACTCTTCTGTACCCGTCACCCATCTAACTTACTAATGCTCAAACATTCCTACTTCATCTGTGTTGGGTGAAGCTTTCATAAGACATTCCCAGGCCTACTTTTGAGGGGCTCTGCCCTCTCTAGCTATTCCAGTTGATTCCTGCAGTGTCAGGTCCTTTGGGCGTTTTGCTGTTGCCTTAACTAAAATAAACAGAATGCTGATGTGTAAGAGCTGAATCTGCTGCAAAAATATTATCACTTCAGGAGCAATCCTGCTCTACGGCCTGCAGCTATGAGGGCATTAGGCCTTTTATAAGCACACGGAGAAGGCACACAATTGATTATGTTCATTTCTAATGATACTGGGCATTTGTTACTACCCTTAGGTGTTTTCTGTAAATGATAAGACCATTCCTGACTGCTTGGCATCTTCTAAATGTGCCGAGGACACGGCAACGTGCTCTTGCCTAAATATGGTGCAATATTTCTGGTTTATTTGTCTCCAGGGCCAGCATCTTTGCTCTGATCTTCAGTGCAATAAGAACAAAGTATTACCTGAGGGGAAGGAGTGGAAGAATAGGGAAGGGTCATGAAATGGATGGTTGCTGTATTTTTTTTTTCTGATTGTTTTTATCTCACACATTGGGCAGAGAATTGAATGATTTCTGACTTTCAAATAAGATGGCAGGTTGAATATACCCATTAGTCTCCCCAACTTCCTAAATCTTCAGTAAAGAAATTTTTTTTTTAACAAAGGCATAAATAATTAGGACAAAAAGGATGAAAAAAGGAAACAAACAAATCAAATTTTGGAAGCTGGAAAGGATTAGATAAAGCAAATTGATTTGCTGGAACCAAGAATTTTGAATTACAGACCAGTAGTGGAGAAAGCTGAGAACAAACCAAAATACCCTCCGGGGCGCTGCCACCAAAGTATCGGTTTCATCTGGAAGAGGTGAAGGAGGAGCTGAGTATAGGATTATTAGAAGACTGCTTCAGAAGCAGTGAAATTCCCAGTTCCCTTCTCTGTTGGCCTCTGGGCTGTGGAATACCAGACAGAGGTGAAGATAGAGTTGCCAGATTATAAACAGAGGATCACATGTGAAATATTTCAACTTCCCCAGACATTTTCTGCTGAGCCTTGAATCTGATTCTCCAACCTGGCATGTTTCTATCTTTCTTTCCCTCTCTCTACCTCTCTGATATCAATAAAAATATATATTTTAAAAAATCAGTAGTTACAAAGTAGTTATTGGGAGGTAAAGTACAGCATTGGGAATATAGTGCATAATATTATAACTACATAAGGTGTCAGATGGTTACTAGACTTATTGAGGGATCACTTAGTAAGCTATATAAATGTCTAATCACTATGTTGTACACCTGAGATTAATATAATCTCTATATATAAAAGCCCAGGGACCAGAACAGTGGAATGACCAGAATGGCCAGATGACTGGTGACTATGACACACACTGTGGCAGCCAACCAGCCTGATCCGGGCCCCGATCGCCCCCCAACCCCGGCCAGCCCGGCCTCTGATCGGCCCCCAACACCCCGATCGGGGGCGGGGCCGGCTGGCCAACTGCCTGCGGCCTCTCCCCCCTGCTAGCCCGGCCTGATGGGCCCACATTAGGGCAGGCCAGCCAGACCCCACCTATGCATGAATTCATGCACTGGTTCTCTAGTATTATAATATTGTATGTCAAATGTAGTTGAAAAATAAAAAATGTTTAACAACTAAAAAAGAAAATAATTATCACAATTATATTGATAATTATAAATAATATATTCTATTTCATTATAAATTATTATTATCCTATATAATAAAAGCATAATATGCAAATTGACTGAACAGGGGGAATGACCGGTGTGTGGGGAGCGGGGCCAGTGAGCAGGTGGCGCCAGGCCAGTCAAGGTACGTGCCAGAGAGCAGATGAGGGGACGGTGATGGGGGGGAGCAGCAACCAGCGGCAGCAGAGGAGCAATCAGGGGGCGGGCCTAAGCCATCAGCCAGACATCCCCTGAGGGCTCCCGGACTGTGAGAGAGTGCAGGAATGGCTGAGGGACCCCCAGAATGCACGAATTTTTGTGCACCAGGCCTCTAGTAATTTATAAATGATCATATTATAATAATTATAAATTATTATTAATAAATATTAATATATTAGCAAGCTAGTGTTATTCCTTCCAGATATTTTCTTAATCTAACTAAAGTAGCACAATTTGCATGGTTCTTTGTAATGGTGCCTTTTGGGATACATTTTGAGGTTCAGTTCTTAAAGTGTTTTATTTCCCAATTCCAAAAGACATGAAATCTGACTATCTTGTATTACTAATCTGATGAATCACAGTAATGGTTGTTTTATAACAAAGATCTAAACACCGGGCAGATCTCCAGTCATAAGACTTATGAATGACTGTAGTATAGTAATTTTTTGCAATAATTTATTCTTAATATCTTAAAAACAATAATAATTTCAGAGGAAAACCCACAAAGCTACAGGTCTCTAGTTACAGTTAGCTGGCTGTTACACTGACTTATCTTTGAAATATACTCATTCTCTTCGGAAAATAGAAAAAAATAGATTTCTCTTTCTACTGATGCCATAATATTTCCTAGCCACTTAAAAACTATATTCTCTTTCCTACAGAGAACATAAGATTGTAGCCATGCTGTCAAAGATTCCAGCGCCTCTCTCTGTGGCGGGCTCTCACCCCTTCCTTCACACCCCTTCTTCCTGAAGCCACAGGCTCCAGCCAGCCGGCAGTTCTCACTCAAGGCCATGGTGCTGAGGAATCTCTGAGCAACCCGCAGGGAGCCTGTCACCACACATTTTAATTTGCGTCTGTCTCTTGCTGCTCTGGGCATTTTTTCTCCTCTCTGTTCCAAGAAACATGATTCTGTCTTTCATTGCTTCAGGGGTTCATTAATGGTTTGGGGGATGCTGAGCCCAAGCAGAAAGGCCAGGCATTGCCACAGAGAATCCCACCCCCTTTTTGGTTGAGAAAGCCCTTGGCTTTGAGAGGAGATGCGAAAGCTGGAGAAGGATTTGGGAGGCAGAGGGAGGGAGGGGCACATGCCCAGGTTGCAGGCTGGATCCCTGGTTGTGTGTGTGTGTGTGTGTGTGTGTGTGTGTGTGTGAGAGAGAGAGAGAGAGAGAAGGAGGCAGCTGATCGATGTTTCTCTCTCATTGATGTTTCTTTCTCTCTCTCCCTCTCCCTTCCTCTCTCTCTAAAATCAATAAAAACATTTTTTTAAAAAAGAATTAATTGACCTCCTAAGTCTAAAGCAGTGGTTCTCAACCTTCTGGCCCTTTAAACACAGTTCCTCATGTTGTGACCCAACCATAAAATTATTTTCGTTGCTACTTCATCACTGTAATGTTGCTACTGTTATGAATCGTAATGTAAATAGGATGGTCTTAGGCAACCCCTGTGAAAGGGTTGTTCGACCGCCAAAGGGGTCGCGACCCACAGGTTGAGAACCGCTGGAAGCCTTACTCCTCAAAGTGGGGTTCATCACCCAGTAGCAGCATCACCTGGGAGCCTGTCAGACGCTCAGAGCCCATCCCAGACGTACAGAATCTGCAGCTGAACAAGACGGCCAGGTGATCCTCATGCACTTAAAAGGCTGAGACCACTGGTCTAGTGAACATTTTAGCACTGCTGACTTTAGTAAACTCAGCACATATCAAACTGAACTTACCATCTTCTTTGCTCCTTAAAACCCCAGTCATCCAAGTCAAAAGCTTGGGGACAGCCTTGCCTCCACCCCACCCCACCTTTCAAGTCCAGTCCATAAACATGACCTGTTGACTCTCTTTCCTTAATATAACCAATATCTGTCCCACTTTTCCTTCTCCCATCCGCTGTCTCCAGGTCCGAGTATTGTTCTTTCTGAATTACTGCATCATCTTCCTGCTTGTCCTCCTAAACCTGCAGTTTGTCCTTCTCAAGGAGCCAGAGTAGTTTTTTAAAGCTGCATAACTGATCCTATCACTCCCCTTAAAATTCTCCAACACTCCCCACTGCCTTTAGAATCAGGTCCAAATTCTTCACACGGAATGCAAGAACCTTCTTATCCAAACCCTGCCTACCTGAGCAGCCACACCTTCCTCTGCCCTAAGCTGCAGCCACCCAGGCCTCCTTTTCTTCGTCCCTGAATGCAGATTCTCTTCCCTCTGCCAGGAACTCCCTTCCCCTCTTCCTTTGCCTGGAAAACTCCTCTCCACCTCTGGAATTTAGGCTTAGGTGCCCCTCCCCTGAGAAGCATTGTCTTTCTCAGTCTGGGGTAGGTGCCCCTCCCCTGCCTCCTCATACAGCTGAGGGGAGCCCTGTGACACCTGGCACAACCCTGTTTGCTTGCCCATGTTCCCTGTAAGCAACTTGAGGGCCAGGACTGTAAACTTGACCTCTGAATGTCTGCTCTTAGAATGGATCTTGACTCATACTAGGCACTCAGTAAATGACTGTTGAATAAATAAATGAATGAGACATTAATCTCACTATGGATCTTTAAACATGGTTTGCAATTTCTTTTGAGGGATAGTTGGTTTCGTTGTTTTCTTTTGTTAAATCATGAATACGGTTGCTTTAATATCATTTTAGTTCCTTTTTAATACCTTGTTGTTATATATTGTATTTTCCATTAAGACCAAAGATAATAATTTGCATCATTAAACTTCCCTTACTAGTCCTACTGACAACTTTTTCTTTTCTCTGAGTCTACCTTTGAAATGCAAATTAAATTGTCCATTTTTAATGATCCTTGAAATGGATGGTTTTTAATGGTAGCCTGTTCTGTTCTGGAGGATTTACAAATTCAGCTCTTCTACTTTCAAAGCAGAACAGTTTGATAGAATAAATGACCCAGGATGGCAATACTAGTCTTAAATTGCTCCGTAAATGTCTTCCCTGGTTTTTCAGTTGTAAAATTGTGGCTTTCTTGTCTTCACATCTCTAAATGGCAGATGCCTTCCCCTGCTGCCTGTGTTAACTTTTCAAAAATATTGTGTAGTTACAGACAATGGTAGAGAAAACCCTATTTACAATGGCACCAAACAAGATAAACCACTCAGGAATGAGTTTAACAAGATATCGCATTGTAAGGCTTGAAATCCCACATGCTGCCTTGATATCTTTGAGCCTCACAGGGTCCCAAAGACTTAGCCATAGTTCTCCTGCTCTTGTCAGATATGCCGACCTCCCCGTGGGAAAGGAGCCCTGTGTTTATTCAAACAAGCCAATCACATTCTCCTGCGGGAACCAGGGGGCACCTCACCCTCTTGGTACCACGGTGTCTGCCTCCCACAGCTCTTGCTGGTTCACTCGGGTCCTGAGTGCAACCCTTGGGCGGCCGCACAGCATGTGGTGTCCTCCTGGGCTGTGAGCATGTGTGACTAACACACTGCTGTCCATTTCACGTGTCCAGTGTTGGTGCTGTGTGTTCAGCTGTTGCACACTATTTAGGGTGGGGAAAGCCCTCCTTAAGGTGGAATAGATAGGAGGTGATCAGAACAGGTATGTGCAAAGATTATATGAAGAAGAGTTGCAAAATATTATACAGAAAAGGGCTACTAATATCTAAAAAAAAACTTCTAAAAAATGAGGGGCAAAAGACTAAAAGTACAATAGAAAAATGGGAATAGAGTATGTACAAACAATTCACAAAAACGATATAAAAACTATGAAATAATGTCCAAGCTCACTCAAAATAAATAATACTGAGATACCATTTCTCACCTATCTGACAGGCAAAGATTTAAAAATATGACAACATATTCTGTTGTCAAGGTTATGGGGAAACAGAAATTCATGTATTGCTGGTGGGCATGCATAATCTTTCTGGAGAGAAACTTAGCAGAATCTAACAAAGCTATATATGCACTCTCACTTTTTGACCCAGCAATTCAGCAGTTTGACTTCTAGGAATCGACACTGTGGATATGCCTCCAACAATGCATAAGATTATTCATGGCAGCATTGACTGTAATTGTGAAACATCAGAAATAACCCTAGTGCCCACATGTAGTAGAGTGGCTGAATAAGCTGTAGTAATCCAAGTAATGGAGAGATACACAGCTGTAGAAAAAGAAAGGAATATCTCTATGAAGTGGTATGGAGTGACTTTGTGAAGTAAAAAAGCAAAGAGCAGGAGCTTATGTATAGTAAGCTAAGCTTCTTGTAAGAAAGAAGAGATTCTAAGGAAACATATCTGTATCTGTTTATTCATCCAAAAGAAATAGAGGAGGGATAAGTCAGGAACTAAAGAGATACCAATTATCTATAGTGGGATGGATGGGAAAGGAATAAGAAAAGGGGGTGAATGAAATCAAGGTATGATGGCTATGGAGGAACTGACATTTCTCTGAGTATAACTTTGGTATAGCTCTGACCCTTAGAACTACAGTAATGGTTCATGCACCCTTCAAACACAAAAATAAAATATAAATGCCAACAGATCATCCTTAACTGTATCACAAACAAATCACCAACAGCACTGAAGGGGATGTTCAAGCAAAGTACTAATGTAGGTAGCTTTGGTAAATGATACCTTTACCGGATACCAACAGAACAGAACATCTATATATATAAAAGGCTAATATGCTAGGTGTCTTTCCCTGTGTCTGGGTAATGACATCACATAACAACACCCAGCTTTCTCTCCCTAGTGACAACTAGCTTCCTTGCAGTTTCTTTCTTTTTAAAAAAATATATATTTTTTATTGATTTTTTACAGAGAGGAAGGGAGAGAGATAGAGAGTTAGAAACATCAATGGGAGAGAAACATCGATCAGCTGCCTCCTGAACACCCCCTACTGGGGATGTGCCCACAACCAAGGTACATGCCCTTGACCGGAATCAAACCCGGGACCCCTCAGTCCGCAGGCCGACGCTCTATCCACTGAGCCAAACCGGCCAGGGCCCTTGCAGTTTCTTTAGCCCAGGAACACGACTTGCTTTATAGCCAGGTGGAAACACTTTACACTGTAACCAAAAATCTGTGAAGTATTTTCCCGTGCCTCATCTCATTTGATCCTCACAGAAGTCCTGGAGTAGGTAGATAGGAGACTCAGTGGAATCCTATTTTCTTTTCATTAGCTGGAAAACGGAGATTTAGAAAGTTTAGAAACTTGACCTGACTGAAAAGAAGTAAGAAATGGTGGACCTTGAAAATGACTTCAGGTTTTCTCACTGTGCAGAATATAGTCAAACACTACTGCAGTTAAATATTTTACCCTTTGTTCTCCCTGAGTGATATACAATAATAATCTGCTTCGTGTTGATATTTACTGCTGTGTTGCTGACAATTACCTGAAAGAGAAGCTGGGGTGCTTCACTGGGCTGGAAAAAGTTTAGCTAAATTAGAAAGCAGGTCTAATTAAGCAAGTTTATTCTATGTCTATAAAAGGCTAAATTGACTTATGCATGTGCAGTACATATAAAGCTCTCGCTGGCACCAATTGCACATGCATGTGTCAATCTGTCACTGTTGATCGTGAATTTGGTTGATACTTCTACTAGTATAGAGAAAGGGTGAATAGCGATATTAAAATATTTATTCTAATTAATTTCCTTTTAATGTACATGAATTTGTGCACTTGTTAGTGTGCTTCTCACAGTGGTATGGCTTAGTGATTCCAAAATTACTATAGATGTACTAGAATTGAGCAAATAAGTAAATACACTATCCTATTTAATAAAAGACTAATATGTAAATTGTCCCTACGGATGGGAGCTCGACCAACCGGGAGTTAGATGTGTGCTGACCACCAGGGGGTGGCGCAAAACATGATGGGTGTCGGCAACACGGCGCTGGCAGTGGGTGGCAGTGAAGGTGCTGCTGGCCCTGATGGGCCCTGATGAGAGTGGGACTGCAGCAGGATGGTGGAGCAGGTGAGCGGGCAGTGCCAGGCCAAGGCAGGTGCGAAGGGAGGCCCCGGCCAGCGGCTGGCAGCGGCAGGCAGCCAGGGGAAGGGAAGCCCCGGCTAGCGGCTGGCAGCTGCGAGAACCCTACCCATACACGAATTTTGTGCACTGGGCCTCTAGTCTACATATATTAAAGCCTAAGCGGCCAAACGACCAGAACAACTGGAACGACTGGAACTGGTCGCTATGACGCTCACTGACCACCAGGGAGCAGATGCTCAATGCAGAAGCTGCTCCTGGTGATCAGTGCACTCTCACAGCGGAAGTGCTGCTAAGCTGAGACCCATCCCGGCGGCCCACCAGCCCACTGGCAGACGCTCATTCCCTCAGTAGTCCTGCAGGTCCAATCTCCAGAGAACGGGGCAGGCACCCACAGACCAGAGCTGCCAGCATGATCCCAACAGTGCCGCAGGCCTCCTGGAAGTCAGGCACTGCAGCTGCTTCCCCTCCCTAGATGCTCTGCAAGGAAGAAACAATATAAAAGCAGCCGCCAGGTGGCTCCCTACAACCAGTGTGAATGTCAGTGGGACGGATCCGAATTCCGGGCTGGAAAGGGTGTCCCACCGCCCGCCCGAAGGGCCGATCATGTCCCGGCCTCCCCACCCTCCTGGGGACCCCACCCATGCCCAAATTCGTGCACTGGGCCTCTAGTAGATAATGAAAGCCAGGTTTTTCATCACTGGAAAAAGAAGTTCCAAAGAAAGGCTAAAATGGACCCTGTGATATTGGATTAGAATCAGAGATATCAGCATAAATTCATGGTTTTAAATAAATACACAGACAGATATAGAAATATTCGTGTAGCTGTGTGTAAATATTGTGTATGTATGTGTGTGAATGTGTGGGTTGGTTTATATGTATACATCTCCTTCCTGGCTTTGTCTATTGAAAGGGCCTAGCAGTGACCCTTCCACAACAGTGAGGACACCTGGCACCCCAATCATGGTTTCTCAACACCTTTCTCCAACAAAAGGAACCAGGGCTCCTTGAAGAAGTGGTTACTCCGTTCCAGGGCTGGTAGGGAAAACACAAGATGATCTTGGAACATCTTGTGGTGCCAGAGTAAGGAAGTGCTCAAAAAAGCTGGGGGGAGCTTGTTGAAAGAACACAGGACTCAAGCTGAGGGGCTCCATGAGTAGCTGGAACAATTTGAATAATAAATAATGACAGTATTGGATTTCAGCCCATAGAATAAGTAATATCCATGATTCCACACTGATAGAAATGATCAAATATGTGGGAGAAGGTGAAGCTCTTCCTTATAGAAGAATTCCAATTAATTAAGTAGAAGAAAAGAGAGAATTAAAAGTTGCCACGAGGCTAACACATAATTGTGACAGACAAGATCCACTGACCTAATAGATGCTAAAATTAGCAGGTGACACTTTGAGAGGTAACAGGATGTTGGCCTAATCTGAAAGTATCTCCCACGGAAAAAGAAAGTAACTTTACAGTAGAGAAAGCCAACAGATGCCACCACAACCAAGCAATCAAGGGAAATTAACATCATCAATGATAAGGTATTTTGACATCAGGCACCATTGTGTCTACTGTACTGAAAAGGACATGATAGCTTTTCTGTGATATTCTTGCCAAAACCATAACATCATTCTAATGATGAGAAAACATTACACAAACCCAAATTGAGGGATATTCTACCAAATAATTGGCCGGTACTCTTTAAACGTGTCAAGATCATGAAAGACAGGGAAAGACTGAGGAACTATCACAGACTGGAGGAGACTATGAAAAGTAACAATAAATGCAATGTGTAATCCTGGATAGGGTGCTGGAGCAGAGAAAGGATATTCATGGAAAAACTGGTGACATTTGAATGAGGTCCACAGTTTATATAATCATATTGTTCCAAACGGTCTGGTTTTGATCATTGTACCATGGTTATGTAAGATGTTACTATTAGGGGAAGTTGTGTGAGTAGTATATAGGAATTATGAACTATTTTTCCAACTTTTATGTAAGTCTAAAATTAGTTCAAAATTAAAAGCTTAGCCCAGCTGGTGTTGCTCCGTGGTTGAGCATTGACCCAGGAACCAGGAGGTCACGGTTCAATTCCCGGTCAGGGCACATGCCTGGGTTTCGTGCTCAGTCCCCAGTGGGGAGCATGCAGAGGCAGCCAATAGATGATTCTTTCTCATCATTGATGTGTCTATCTCTCCCTCTCCCTTCCTCTCTCTGAAATCATTAAAAACATATTTGAACAAAACAAAATTAAAAGCTTAAAAATATTTAGGAACTAGATAGATAGACACACACAACTTTACTTGAGGGTCCTTATATTGCTGAGTATAAAGTGCATTCTCTAGATCTTGATGCTGAAATGCTAGAGATTTAAAAAAAATAATTTTAAGAAATGAACAGTTGCAATGGAGAAATAGCAAAGGCCCTCAGAAGGGTACAGATTATCTTTCAGAGTGTCCACCTGAGTGACAGGAGACAGGAGCATGTAGCTTTCGGCTCTTGTCCTCCGATGGAGGGGAATTCACAGTCCCCCTAGTTCCGGGCTGTCCTGTGCTTCAGCCAAGTTTTTTTTAATATATTTATTGATTTTTTACAGAGAGGAAGGGAGAGGAATAGAGAGTTAGAAACATCGATGAGAGAGAAACATCGATCAGCTGCCTCCTGCACACCCCCCACTGAGGATGTGCCCGCAACCAAGGTACATGCCCTTGACCGGAATCGAACCCGGGACCCTTCAGTCCGCAGGCCGATGCTCTATCCACTGAGCCAAACCGGTGCTGGCAAACCAGCCAAGTTTTTTTAATCACCCTTTGCCTCTCCAGCATTGAAAAACGACTCACAAGCAGAACGTAGACAGAGTCTGAGATAGGACATTGGCAACACAAGGCGACACTTACTTGAGAGGAATACACCGGCATGCTGCAGAAAGACCAGAGGTGTTGAGGGCTGCGATGCCAGGACCACGGGCATCACTGGAAAGAGGTTGAAATCTCTGTTCACAGAGCCTCTGTGGGAAGCAGGAATGACCCGCACTGCCAGGAATCCGATTCTGCCAGCAACCACATGAACTTGAAGAGGAGGCTGGGCCTTAAATGAGGCCCCAGCAACCTCTGACACCTTAACAGCCTCTGGAGACCCCGACGTTAGGCCATTGGTTCCTGGGCTTGACGTGACAGACACCATCTTAGGAAGCATGTGTCTCTGGGACCACCAGTTTACCCGGGAGGGGAAGGCCTGTGTCACCTGAAAGGAATTTTCTTACATAGACAAGTAGGCTCGTTAAGTTGTTTACTGCTTTGGAGTATAAAGCTCTTAACAGCAGGTGCTACTTGGCTACAAGCCACCTGTGTTCACGCAGGCTCTGTATATCCAGCCCCCACCCCCTTTCAGCTTGGAGATCCACTCTGGCTGCCGCCTAAGACTGAAGCTGCCTGGAATTTCTCTGAATAAACTCTGTTTCATTCTGGAGTTGGCACCCTCTTTCTTTGGTCTCTTGGTCGTCCTCCTTTGGAGGTTGGTTCCAATTTGGGAGATTTTCCCAAATTGTCCTGAGAAAGGACTCAGCTAAGCTGGGCCCAGACTCCTGACCCAAAGAAACTGCGAAATAACAAATGGGTGCTATTTTAAGCCTCTAAGTCTGTGCTAATTTGTTACATGACAATAGAAATGAAGACAACCATCTCATAGAAATGTGACTGGTCCTTCAGAGCTTAAAAACCTGGTCTGAGTAGCTACTAAAGTTAAACATACACCTGTCCTATGATTCAGCAATTCCAAGGAAAATTAGTATGTTCACCAAAAGCCATGTGCAAGAGTGTGCAATGTATCATGCCTGTCATCTAAAAAAGATAAGATAACAAGTGTTGGGGAGGGTGTGGAGAAAAGGGAACGCCCGTGCATTGTTTGTGGGAATGTCCATTGGTGCAGCCACTGTGGAAAGCAAAAATAGAACCACCATATAATTCAGCAACCCTACTTCTGGGTACATATCCTTAAAAAAATGAAATCACTATCTTGAAGAAATCACTATCACCTCCATGTTCATTGCAACATTATTCACAATAGCCAAGATGTGGAAACAATCTAAGTGTCCATCAATAGATGGACAAATAAAGAAAACATGGCGTGTATTACAAAGGAAGTTTTCAGCGATAAAAAAGAAGGGAATCCTGCCTTTTGTGACAACATGGACAGACTCTGAGGGCATTATGCTAAGTAAAATAAGTCAGACAGGAAAGACGAATACTGTATAATCACACTCACATATGAAATCTGAAATAAAATAGAAAAGACAAACTTATAGAAACAGAGGGTACAATTGTGGTTGCTGGGTCTAGGGGAAGGCAGGAGGGTAATGAGGAGATGTTGGTCCAGGAGCACAGCCCTCCAGTTATAAGATGAATAAGTCCTGGGGATGTCATGTACCGCAGGGTGCCTATAGTTAACAGTACTGTATTGCATACTTAAAAACTGCGAAGAGAGTAGATCTTAAATGGTCTCACCACACACCAAAAAGACTGTAATCGTGTGAGGTGGTGGGTGTGGAGGTGTTAAGTAACCTTACTGTGGTAATCAATTTGCAATATATACATACTAGAGGCCCAGTGCACGAAATTTGTGCCTGGAGGGGTGGGGGAGGGGGTCCCTCAGCCCGGCCTGCACGCTCTCACAATCCGGGACCACTGGCTCCTAAAAGTTCACCTGCCTGCCTGCCTGATTGCCCCTAACAACTCTGCCTGCTGGCCTGATCACTCCTAACTGCCCTTCCCTGCCAGCCTGATCACCCTTAACCGCCTCTGCCTTGGCCCCCGCCACTGTGGCTTTGTCCGGAAGGAAGACTGGACAACTGGAAGATGTCCGGTCAACCTGGTCTAATTAGCATATTACCCTTTTATTAGTACAGTGGGGCCTTGACTTAGGAGTTTAATTCGTTCTGAGACTGAGCTCGTTAAGGAGCTCGTTAACTCAAATTACTCTATCAACTCAATGCAAAAAATCAGCCGAGAGACAGCTGGTATCTCAAAAAACTCATTAGTTGGGACACTTGTAAGTCAAGGCCCCACTGTATAAATATCAAATCATCATGTTGCACATCTTAAATTTACACAATGTTATATGTCAATTACATCTCAATAAAGCTGGGAGAATGGGGGAATGAAGCTAAAAAAAAGGAATGTGCAATGCAGCATTGTTCTTTTTCATTCCTTATTTATTGTGGCAAAACACATATAACAAAATCTGTTTAGTGGCATTTAGTACATTTATACTATTGTACAACCACCATGATCATTCATCTCCAGAATTGTCTTTTTCTTCCTAAACTAAAACTGTGTAATCATTAAACAATAACTCCCCATTCCTCTCTATCCCCAGACCCTGGCAACCATCATTCTCCATTCTATCTCTATGAATTTTACTACTTTGGCACCTCATATAAATAGAATCATACAGTATTTATTCTTTTGTGACTGGTTTTTTCACTTAGCATAATGTTTTCAATGTTTATCCATGTTGTAGCAGGTGTTGTAATTTCCTTCCTTGTAAAAAATGAATAATATTCCATTGTATGTATAAACCATATTTTGTTTATCCATTCATTCCCTGATGGACACCTGGGTTATTTCCACCTCCTAGCTACTATGAATAATGCTGCATTGTTCTTAATAAAGAACCTAAATGTTCATTAACAGTTGAAGAGATAAACACATTTTGGTACATTTATTCAATATAATACTATATGACAATAAAAAGAATGAATTACTCTCACATGCAACAACATGGATGGATTTCACAAACATAAAGTGAAGTGAAGAAGGGAAAGCTAGGCACAAAGCATCTATATGCTATCATTCCATTTGCATAAAGACAAACAGGCAAAAGAAAACGGCAGCGTGAGAAGTCCAGACAGTGAGCACCACTGAGGAGGAGGAAGGAAGGTCTCCATGAAGGGGCTTCGAGGGAGTTCAACAGAAAGGTGGGTTCATGGGTGCTCACTTTTATACAATTCATTGATCTGTACCCATCTATGTTTGATGCGTTACTCTGAGAATGCTGCTTTAAAAGTTTTAAGAAATAGGTCTCCCTCTCACCAATATAATATTGTTTTCTTCAGTAAAATCTGTAAATGAACCAAGTTCTCCTAGAACTTGAGATTTTGTGTGGTTCTCTTTCCCCAAATAAGAAATTCCAAAATTAGAGGGGGGGGGGGAATAACATTGCATGACAGTAAGTCCTTAAAGAACCTTTTTTTTTTTTTAAAAAAAAAGAGATATTATGGAAGAAAATACCATGAAAAGAGTAATCCTATGAGAATTTATTTTTAAGCATAGTAATTTTGAGCCTTGGTCTTTATGAAAATACTATAGCTTATCTAGAAACCCCCGTCTCTATATATAAAACCCTAATATGCAAATAGACTGAACCGTGGAACAATCAAACAACCGAACAACCAAACAACCAGTCACTATGATGTACGCTGACCACCAGGGGTCGCACATGGAACATGGTGGGCGTCGGCAGCAAGCACAGAGCATGGAATATGGGGGCATCGGGCACGGCGGGATGGCGGAGCAGGTAAGTGGGGGCACCAGACCAAGGTCATCGGGGTCGCTGTCATCGGGGTGAGCCTCTGGTGGTTACTGAAAATTCTTTGCTCCCACATGCTGTGGTCCTGCCAGTGCCAGCTCCATTCTCAACCCGCAGCCAGTGCTGGAGCTGCCGCTCACATCTGCTGCCCAGTGCCGGTCCTGATCGCTTGGCGCTGTCAGCTGGTGTGAGCGGCAGCTGCTGGCCCTGATCATCCCTGAGGCTTCTCCACCTCCCCCTGCTCCTGAGGGGCAATCGGGGCAGCAGCCGCCGCTCACAACTGCTAACGGCGCCAGCTCCACTCGCACCCGCTGCTGGCACTGGCCCAAATCGCTCCGTGCCGTCAGCAGGTGTGAGTGGGGCTGACCCCGTCAGCGTGTGGGAGCAGAGGTGGTGGGAGCAGGGCTGCCGGCAGACAGGGGGCTGGGGGCTGCAGCGGGAGGTGCCAGGTGGGGGCATGGAGGATGGGCGAGACCCACCCCTGTGCCCACTGCAGCCTTGTGGCCCACAGTTCCTTTCAAGGTGCACAAATTTGTGCACTGGGCCCCTAGTAAGATTCCAAGAAAATAAAGTCAAAATACATATTTAACACTTTGTAAGCCCTAAACTATTGAGGGGAGGGGAAAAGATGACCAACTAAAACTTAAGAATATAGAACTATGGAAAATTCCTGGATCAAAGACATACAACTTAGATATATTTTTTAAAAGGAAAGAAAAAGTTCTGAATAACTGTAATCCCTTCCAAAAAAGGAAATCTTAAATTAAGGGGAAAAGATTCTAATAGTGTAAACAAGTCTGGCTCAGTGAGAAAACTGACCAACATATCCAAGATTCTGTCCACAAAAGTAATGATACATTTTTAACAATGAAAAAAAGGCTATAAAAACAGTTCATTCTCTGAAATGGCTTTAGTAAAAGCTCTTTTGTGGGTACATAAAAAGTTCCATGGGTTTGTTCACTTTCCAGCATTTCTCACTGACCAATTCCAAAGAAAAGGGGCCATTTAATACAGGGAACTGCCCACTGGCTGTTGCTGCGTAGATGGTGTGGTGCTTCTCACTGGCTATATCAAGGTTCGCCTGGCTTTGTTCTTTACTTTGAAGTTCTAAAGCTAACCTCACAGCCAGATACTTGGAAAATGATCAGCAGTAGCATTACCTGAAGTCTTTACGTACTTTGTCTGTGTACTGTCATCTTTTCCTCTAAGTGTGGGATGAGGCCTAAATACTAACTCAGTTTCCCCAGCACCATCCGTTACTGGATCAGTTGCCACTGTTGCATTGTTATCAAGCTCAAGCCCAGAATCTGGTGTTTTGGTCCATTTGTTACTAGGTGCAGCTTCCTGCTGGCTGTGTGTGGATGCATTGCTACAGTGGGAACTGCCACCATTGTGTTCGGCCCCACCACCGTCTTCTATCTGTCGCTTCCTGGCCCCCTGTCATCTGTTCATGGCCTGCACTTCAGTCCTTCCTCAATGCTGTGATCCAGCATTTGCTCTCTGTTGTGCTTGTTTCTCCTGGTTCATACTCTCTCTTGAGGAGCTTCACACTCATCCTGGATACATTTTGGTGATGAGTGCATCGAAGTTGGGGCCTTAGTGATCTTTTGGAAACTCGCTTTTTCCGACAGGTAGTACATTCTTTATTGCCACAGCTGAGAGCAGTGATAATGCAGTCTGACAGAAACGGCGCAAACACTCCTTTGTAGTCATGGTGTTCTTCAACATACCCCAACAAGCTGGGCACATTCATTCACTGCGTAAACTTCCAGGTGAAGCCACAATTTCCAAGCCATCCGTTATTGCTTCCTGAGGTGTTCCTTGTAATTCATATAAACTGAGTTCCCATGTTTTGCTTAATGGTTTAGTTCCATTCTTCTGCGCAGCCTGAGACATTGTGGCTCCCGCCCCAGCTGAGGACTCGGCTGGCAGGGCTGGAACCAGACTCAGATACAAGCACCCCCACCTTCCCACCTTTGGCAATGGAGCTCAGGAAATACAACAGGGGATGCTCAATATTCATGACAGACCGTGGGGGAGCAGGGAGGAGGAAGGAGCAAGCAGAGTGAGAAGGGGGTGGAACCGTGGGACAGGGACCTGCTGGGTGCATGACCTCGGCCAGGTGCTGGCCTGGAGGTCCCCCCGCTGCAGCCCTGTTCTGGCCACCTGGCCCCACCCCAGCAGCCTCCCTCTTACCTAGATGTAATTTATCTTTGGTTATCTACAAAACTAGTCTTCTGTGTGGGAGTAAGACTATACAAACAAAATGCATTTAAGCAGATAGCTTCTCTCAACTCCCTCTTGTATTCACAAATTGAAAATGAAGTGTAGCCCGGCCTGCATGACTCAGTGGCTGAGTATCGACCTATGAACCAGGAGGTCACAGTTTGATTCTGGTCAGGGCACATGCCTGGGATGCGAGCTCGATCTCCAGTGGGGGTATATGCAGGAGTCAACTGATCAATGATTCTCTCTTCAGCACTGATGTTTCTATCTCTCTCCCTCTCCCTTCCTCTCTCTGAAATCAATAAAAAATATATTTAAAAAAAGAAAGAAAGAAAATGAAGTGTCTTATTTTCTAGGCTACCCTAAATAAAGCCCTCCCCATGACAAATGTAAAAGTTTCTAGGAGAAAAATGCTGATCTTTGTATTGGTAAGAACATATGGGTTATGTGACAGGACAACCAAAATATTTTGCAGAATGAAGAATGTAGTGTGTAAATACTCTTCTAGCTAGCCCAAATTCTCAGCTCCACAGAATTAATCATTAATTCTTAAGAACTGAGAGCCTTAAAATGTGAATGCCTTGTTCAAGCCCCTACGATAGCACTTCGTCAGCCTTGGGTTGAACATTCATGGTGATGAAAAGCTCAGTTCTCCGTACAGTACCTGTTCCTCGGTGGATCCGTTCTATTTGCCGGTAACCTTTTCCTTGGATAGACCCCACCTGGGCTTGTACAGCTCTCACCCACTGGCTGAGCCTTGCCATCAAGAACCAGGAAAAACAAGCCCAGTCCCTGCGGTGCACATAGGGACTCCCCTCCCCGGAACTTATTGCCTCTTTCCTCGGCATGGCACCATCCAATTTTATTGATTCTGGTGGAGGTGGTCCCTACTTTTGCCCAGAAGTCAGTTCTCTGAGAGCCTACTGCACCCTCGGAACACCACCTTCTCCACAAATGGTTCTTAAGAATCAGCTGCAGTAAGAGGGAGGGATTCATGTTAAAATCCCAGAGGAATGGTTAAACCTTAATTCCAATTGTGAGATAAAATAATGTTACCTCTTATTCACAAAATATCAAGTCTCAACAGGCATACGGACACAGCTTATGTTTGCAGAGATGATAATAGGGAAGAGAGGATGTTGATAATTTGGGAGCAAAGAGCCATCCTGATTTTTCAGGAATCGTAGCCTTTGCTTGATATACACTCGTCATCGATAAGGTGGTCTTTCCTTTCCCTTAGCCTGGCATTAAGCCCTTTACAGACAACGTAGGTACGTAAAGAATGTAGCCTTCTAAGCAGGATTGATCTGTTTAAATAGATGACAGATATTACTGAGGACCTACTGCGTGCCAGGCTTTCAGTCTCATGATAGTAAAATGGCATTAAAACCTACACAAACCTGTGGTTATATTTCTTTCTTTCTCATATTTTTCACTGTTGTTTATGATAAGAAAATATGTAATATATAGAAAATGCAAATAATACAAAAAGATATAAACAATAAAAAAAAGTGGTCACTTTTCTTACTATGCTGAAAGCATGGATGTAAGAAGATCAACCTCATGTAATTGTTGGGAAGGTTACATGAGAGAACACATGTGAAAATTTCTAGCACATAGTAGGTCCTCAAAAGCGGGGGTGGATTTACTGGAGCAAATGGAGTATAAGCTTCAGGTTTTCTTATTAGTGTAAGCTCCTTCTGAGGCCACTAGCAATGGCCATCAATTTTTGTAAAAGGTGCAAAAGTAATATATTTGTGTATTCTTTTTCGTAGAGAGCCCCACTTGAATTGTATAACTTTCAAGTGCCACCAAATCTGGAACGTCCCTGCTATAAAATTGTACTTGCTTTCCTTCCTTTGATAAACAGCAAGATCATGTTTTGCATCTACTAGGAGAGGCAAATGGGACTATCTGAGGCCACTTTGACTTTGCAAGGCTCAGCCTACACCATCTCTCATTTTTATCTCACCCTCAAGGATTACAGACCTACCCAGCCCATGGTTCAATCTTCATTAGTGAAGACCACTCATTCATTCTGAGGAGCAATAACAATGGCTGGCACTTTCCTGGGATGAAGAACATTGGGAAGAACATTGCATTGGCAACCTGCTATGCTGGATACGCTCCATAAATTTAAGTGCCTTCTCCCTTGCCTACAAACAACAATTGAAAATTGCTTCAGATGTCAGCAAGTTGGATGAACAAAATAAGGGATGATTTCTTCCCTTTTTTCACCTGTGCAATTAACCTCTGAAACTACTAACTCTTATTATTAAATCTTATTTTGGCCTGGCCGGTGTGGCGCAGCGGTCAAGTGTTGATTTTATGAACCAAGAGGTCATGGTTCTATTCCAGGTCAGGGCACATGCCCAGTTGTGGGCTTGATCCCCAGTGTGGAGCATGCAGAAGGCAGCTAATCAATGATTCTCTTGCATCATTGATGTTTCTATATCGTTCCCCCTCTCCCTTCTTCTCTGCAATCAATAAAAAAAATATTTTAAGAAATCTTATTTTGGAGGAAGCTGAGAAAAACGATTCCATTTTAATGCAGAAAAACAATCTGAGCTTGTTTTATTTGCTTCAAAAGATTGTTCAGGTCATTAAGGACTCATGGGAAGAGAGTCTGTCTACACAGCTAATTATCTTCATCCCTGGCTGCCTCCATGGTTCACGCATGGCAGTAATGAGGCCTAGGCTTTGGGCTCAGCACCAATGTGGACAAGTTAACTTTGCTCCTAACAGTTACAAACTGCTCCTCGACCTTGGCCTTCTTAAAAATGCACGTCACTGGTCCCCAGACGGCCTGGGTGAAATAGTATGGCTATGTCCATCAGCACAATTGGAAAGACAATTTAAAAGTACCTGACTCATTGGTCTGGGATTATCAGTAGATGAAGGACAGAATTAGAGGACTTTTAAGGAAATGAGAAGGGGGAACAAAATAATATATAGCAAACATTGTAGACTGAACTAGGGTCTTCTTTCAGTTTTTGCTAGAAGACCAAAACAGAGTCATTAAAAATAAATAAATTAGAGTTATACCAGTACTTGGATCTATTTCAGTAGGAATTTCCGGTGAAAAAAAAAAGCAAGATCTAGAAGGCATGTATAGTATGATCCTGTTTTATAAGACAACTAAAAACCCTTGTATATGTCTATGTATAAATGACATATATTTGTAGGGAAACACAGTGTTAACATGAGTATCTCTGGGGAAGACATGATATGAAGATACAGGGAGGAGAGAGAAAAGAAGAGAAGCCAAGCTAAAATGGTTCTCTAGGGAAACAATCAATAGTGTATATATATACACACACACACACACACACACACACACGAGAAAGACACAGGATTATGGAGGCTGGGGCCACAATCTACCATCTGTGAACTGGAGAACCAGGAAAGCTGGTGGTGGAATTCAATCTGAGTCCTAAGGCTCAGAACCAGGAGCACCAATGTCTCAGGGAAGGAGAAGATGGATGTCCCAGCTCAAGCAGGAAGCAAATTTGTCTTCCTTTGTTTTTTTGTTCTATTCAGGCTCTCAGGAAATTGGATGATGCCCACCCTAATGGCTGAGGGCAATCTTTTTCACTCAGCCTATGGATTCAAATGCTAATCTTTTCCAGAAACACCCTCACAGAAACACCCAGAAGTAATGTGTTACTAGCTGTCTGGGCATCCCTTAGCCCAGTCAAGTAGATACATACAATTAACCATCACAGTACACAATGACTTTATCCATGTCATACATTTCAGTACGATGATATGTATGTGTTCATGAGAATTTTAAAATTTTTATTCAGGTGAAGTTCACATAACATAAAATTAAAGAGAAAATTTGGTGGTATTTAGTGCATTGACAGTGCTATGCAACCATACCTCTACCTATTTCCCAAATATTTCCATCATTCGAAAATAAAACTCTGGATATTCTTCCTCTCCCTGCAACCCCTGGAAACCACCATTCTGCATTCTGTCTCTATGGATTTACCTATTCTAGATATTTCCTATAAATGGAATCATACAACATGTGAGCTTTTGTGTCTGAGTTCTTCTCATGTTTTTGAGGTTCATCCATATTGTAGCATGTATCAATACTTCATTCCTTATCATGGCTGAATAATATTCCATTGTATAGATACACCAAATTGGTTTATCCATTCATCTATTGAGGGACAGTTGGGATGTTTCTATGACCATCCATATACTTGTATTTGTTTGAGTACCTTGCTTTCAATTCTTTTGGGTACATACCCAGGAGTGGAATTTCTGGGTCATATAGTAATTTTATGTTTTATTTTTTGTTTATAAACAACAAAAATTTATTTTTCACAGTTCTGGAGACTGGGTCTACATTTAATTTTTGAGGAACCAGCAAACTGTTTTTCCACAGTGATAGAACCATTTTGCATTCCCACCAGTAATATGAATGTTCCAATAGGTTTTTTTTTTTCATTAAAAAAATAAAAGGCACTTGGAGCTCCTCAAGGGCAGTGCTGACAGGGAACACAGGAGTATCAGTGGGATGAAAATTACCTTTGGCCTTGGGCCAATGCCTTAATTTCCTCAGTGTCCTCATTGGGAAATACAGAAATGATGACATCATGAAATACTTGAGCATTATATGAAAAAACATGAGAAAGCATACTCGCTGGCATATGTAGATAATCAGCAATAGTTAGCTAAATCTCTAGTCTTTACCGACAGGAGCATCCATTGTAGTTGAAAAGGTAGTGGAAACCAAGTTAGACGTGTAGATGATGATCCTCCCCAAAAGAGTGAATTTCCAAGACAAGGAAAAAGTTTCTCTAGGATACTTCATCAAGCTGGGGGCACCCTGTGCTGGAGGCAGTGTGTCTCATGGTGTAAAAAAACACAGCCTTTTGAATCAAATAGTCCTGAGTCCACAAACTGAAGTAGTCAGACTTCCTTTCATTGAAAGCGATAGGCACCCAACCCAAACTGCTATAGAAGGAAGGGGGACTTGCTGGCTATGGCAGAGATTCCCAAACAGAGTACTGTGCATGGGTTACAGGTGTGTGGGATATTCCCTGTGGGGCTGGGGAAGGGATGGGATCAGCCAGGGCTAGCACCTCGAAGTAAGAACATGTGAGACTGATCAGTGACTTCTCTCCTTTGCATAGTTTCTTTGCATGTTTTTCCATTGCACACCTGCTGTCTCACGTAGCCTCTTGGGCTCCTACTCTTCATCCCATATTAGAGAAAAAAGGGGACTGGCTTCCTCCAGGGCACAGGTAGGAAAAGCCCACTGGTATTCTGATTGGCCGGCTTGCATCATGTGTTCATGCTCCACCAATTCTCATGACCAGATGACTAGGTAGTGCAGTTGGCCAGGGTTGGGTCAGGTGTCCCATCCCTTCTATCCACAGAGATGGGATCATTTAAGAAAGTGGCAGCTCCCTTATCTAGAGAGTGAGGTTCGAGAAAGAATAGCTCCTCAAAAGGAGAAGGACACAAATATTTTGATGACATCCAACTTATTATAATTTTTTCTATGGTTTATGCTTTTGATGTCATGTCTAAGAACTCTTTGCCTTGCCCTAATCCTAAAGAGTTTTTCCTATGTTTTCTTCTACAAGGGTTATAGTTTTACTTTTTGCATTTAAATTCATATCCATTTTTGAATGATTTTTTGCACTGATCTATTTCTGGGCTCTCTTTTTTCTTCCATTAATCTATGTGTCTGTTCCTCTTCCAATACCAGCTGTCTTGATTGCTATAGCTAGATAGTAAGTCTTAACATCAGGCAGAGTATTTCCTTCCACTTAAATCTTCTTTGTCAAAATTGTTTTGGCTATTCTAGTTTGCAATTCCACTACAAGTGATAGGAACCCAACATTTTAGAATTAGATTGTACATTTTTGAATCAGATTGTCTATATCTACACAAAAAAAACTTGCTGAGATTTTGATAGGACCTGTGTTGACTCTACATACCAATTTGGAGAAAATTGACATTTCACTATATTGAGTCTTCCAATCCATAAGTGCAGTATATCTCTCTATTTATTTAGATATTATCTGATTTATTTCATCAACATGTTGTGATTTTCAGCATACAGATCTTGTCCTATTTTGTGCTGCAGAAGATACTCCTATTAGGATGAAAAGATAAGCTACTGACTGGGAACAATATTAGCAAATCATTTATCTGACAAAGATCTTATACCTATCCTATATTATAAAAGGCTAATATGCAAATTGACTGAATGGCAGAATGACCAGTTGCTATGATGCGCACTGACCACCAGGGGGCAGATGCTCAACAGAGGAGCTGCCCCCTGGTGGTCAGTGCGCTCTCACAGGGGGAGCACTGCTCAGCCAGAAGCCAGGCTCACGGCTGGCAAGCGCAGAGGCAGTGGTGGGAGCCTCTCCCACCTCTGTGGCAGCGCTAAGGATGTTGGACTGCTGGCTTAGTCCCGCTTCCCACAGAGAGCGGGCCTAAGCCATCAGTTGGACATCCCCTGAGGGCTCCCGGACTGCGAGACGGTGCAGGCTGGGCTGAGGGACCCCCACCCCCTGAAGTGCATGAATTTTGTGCACTGGGCATCTAGTAATGTATAAATAACTTTCCAAACTTGATAGCAAAAACCCCCAAACAGATTAGCAACAATCCAGTTGTAAAATAGGTCAAAGATATAACCAAATATTTCACCAAGCAGGAGATACACATGGCAAATAGCACATGACAACATGATCAACATCATTATATCATACTGTAGTACACACAAGCTCTGATCATACACAGACATTAAGAAATTGAGTGTTCATGTTGACTGCTTAGTGTGGGAGGATTAAGACCATTTAAAAATCCAGTGTTTTGCCCAAATCATGTCTTTGTATCATATATAAAGGCTGTCATTTTCTTCACAGGCATATGCCAACTTTATAACACTGTAAAAAGTATTCACCATATGGTACACATATAGCCTTTCAGAAATGTAAGTACATAGAGATAGCTTAACCTGTATTTTAGGGTAACAAGTTGTTTTTCATATTTTCTAATATTTATCCTTACTTATTCTCTTATTCTTACTATGTTCTTATTTTGATCACAAAACTCTCATGGTTTCTCCACATTCTTAGTCATTTGCTTACTTGGGATCTAAACATTGCCTTAAAAATAATGCTAGATATAAAATAGCAATGAATTCTTTCCCACATTTATTGAAGATCAAATAATTATTAAATACTGGATGTATAGAAAAAATTTTAGAATATTTTTTATTTTTTTCAATTATAATTTACATTCAATATTATTTTGTATTAGTTTCAGGTGTACAGCATAAACATTAGAAAATAACATACCTTGCAAAGTGTTTGCCCTCCCCCCATAACCTGGCACCATACATGGTTATTACAATATTATTCACTATATTCCCTATGCTGCACTTTACATCCCTGTGGCTAGTTTGTAACCACCAATTTGTACTTCTTAATCCCTCCACCCTTTTCACCCAGTCCCCTAAGCCCTCTGGCAACCATCAGTCTATTCTCTGCATCTATAAATCTGTTTCAACTTTATTTATTTTGTTCTTTAGATTCCACATATAAGTGAAATCATATGGTATATGTCTTTCTCTGACTGACTTACTTCACTTAACATAATACTCTCTAGGTCCATTTGTGCTGTCCCAATGGTAAATTTCAATCTTTTTTTATTTTATGGCTGAGTAATATTCCATCGTATATATGTTCCACATCTTCTTTATCCACTCGTTTATTGATGGGCACCTGGGTTGCATCCATATCTTGGCTATTGTAAATAATGCTGCAATGAACATAGGGGCACATATATTCTTTCATATTAGTGGTTTGGGTTTCTTCCTATATATACCCATAAAGTGGAAGTGTTGGGTCATAAGGCAGTCCCATTTTTAATTTTTTTAAAAATAGATTTTTATTGATTTGAGAGAGAAAGGGAGAGGGAGAGAGAGATAGAAACAGCAATGATGAGAGAAAATCATCGATAGGCTGCCTCCTGCATACCCCCCACTGGGGATCAAGCCCGCAACCCAGGCATGTGCCCTTGACCAGAATCAAACCTGGGACCCTTCAGTCTGCAGGCTGATGCTCTATCCACTGAGCCAAACCAGGCAGGGCAATTTTTAATTTTTTGAGGAACCTCCATACTCTTTTCCACAGTGGCTGCATTCCTACCAAGAGTACACGAAGGTTTCCTTTTCTCCACATTTTTGCCAACACTTGTTGTTTGTATTTTTGATTAGTGACATTGAGCATCTTTTCATATGTCTATTGGCCATCTGTATGTCCTCTTTGGAGAAATATCTATAAAGGTCCTCTGCCCATTTTTAAATTGGATTGTTTATTTTTGTGTGTCTTGAGTTTTATGAGTTCCTGACACATTTTGGATATTATCTCTTATTAAATGTATCATTGGTGAATATCTTCTTCCATTCAGTAGGTTGTCTTTTTTCTTTGTTGATGGTTTCCTTTGCTGTGTATAGAAAGGATGGGTTTTTAAGAAAATCCTCCAAAGTGAAAAATTTTCAAAGTAATTCTACATAAACAATAGCTCAGGCCTCAAGCCTTACTTACTAAATTTATGTTGTTAGATTATTTGTCCCAACAATGGAGGCATGTCAGTAAAGAAAATGCAAACACATTAATAATTAACCCAGGAGAGAATCATTCCACTTGGGAATCATTTTCTATCTTTTTACCCCAAGGGTCCTAATTATTCATTATAACCTGCATTTCTTGCCTATTTATGCTCTGAAAGTTGACCACAGGAGGATGAAAGTATAATCCTGACAAGCACCAGGGAATGGCAGCCACATTATACACCTGGCGACCGTAGAGAAGGCCTCAGTGTTGAGGTATTTCTAAATAATTGGTATATTCTTTAGAAACACTTTCAGTATAGGTAAGTCCCCCAAATGATGCTCAGCCACTGTCCTTTTAACTTTTTAAGCTGTGATGTTCCTCTGCTGCCCCCTCAAGGTTCTCACACTTTTCTCCAGAGACAACATTTTAAATAACCGAAAATACCACCCCAAATAAGCATAAAAACCTTACTCAAGGTGCTCATAATGCAAACGTCTGGTAGACTCAATTAGTAAAAAATGGTAATATTATCTTTCACATACTCTTTTTGTGGGATGGCTATTACTCCTACTAGGAGCCCAGTGCACGAATTTGTGCACCTTGAAAGGAATTGTGGGCCGCAAGGCTGCAGTAGGCACAGGGGCAGGTCTCGGTCCATCCTCCACACCCCTGCCCGACCCCTCCTGCCACGGCCCCCGGCCCCCTGTCTGCCGGCAGCCCTGCTCCTGCCACCTTTGCTCCCACATGCTGATGGCGCCGGCACCACTCGCACCTGCTGATGGCGTGGAGTGATTGGGGCCCGCACCAGCAGTGAGTGTGAGCAGGGCTGGCACCGTCAACGGGTGTGAGCGGCTGCTGCTGCCCCAATCACCCCTCAGGAGTAGGGGGAGGTGGAGAAGCCCTCAGGGGTGATTGGGGCTGGCAGCCGCCGCTTGCACCTGCTGATGGCGCTGAGTGATCGGGACCGGCACCAGACACTGGCGATGGGTGTGAGTGGCGGCTCTGGTGCCAGCTGCTGGTGAAAGCGGGGCCGGTGCTGCAGTGGGTGCAAGCAGCGGCTCCAATGTCAGCAGCAGGTGCGAACACCAGGTGAGACCGCTGTGCGCAGAAGCAAAGAATTTTCAGTAACCTCCAGAGGCTCGCACCAATGACAGCAATCGACGCCCTGCCTTGGCCTGGCACCCCCACTCACCTGCTCCAACATCCTGCCATAGGCCAACGCCTGCCATGTTTCTCACATGCCCACTGGTGGTCAGCACATGTCATAGCAATCGGTTGTTCGGTTGTTTGGTTGTTCTGCTGTTTGGTCTATTTGCATATTAGCCTTTTATTATATAGGATTAGCAAAGCTCAGGGGTGATGAATCTTTAAAATGTATAATTAAATGACATTTCACGTACATTTTAAGGTAAAAGAGCAAAACCTTTTTTCAGCTGTCTAATGTTCTTCGACTTTAAGACAGGGGTCCTCAAACTACAGCCCGCGGGCCACATGCAGATACAAATATTGTATTTGTTCCCATTTTGTTTTTTTACTTCAAAATAAGATATGTGCAGTGTGCATAGGAATTTGTTCATAGTTTTTTTTAAACTATAGTCTGGCCCTCCAACGGTCTGAGGGACAGTGAACTGACCCCCTGTTTAAAAAGTTTGAGGACCCCTGCTTTAAGATATCCACAGCATACATTAGTAAAAATAAAATAATTTACTAGACATTGTTGAATGTCAACTCTCAGGTCTTGTAAACTATTTGTAAACAGTATTGTAAGCAGGCTTGCTGTGGTTACATAAGGAATAAGCTGTCTCTGGGAAAGAGCCAGTCTTGCTGTGCACCCATTGTTTCCCAGCCTTCGCATTCCTGACCTCACTGAATTCTGAGCAACCCTGAAAAGTAGGCATTTCCCATTTCCCACCGAGGTACAAAAACCACAATGCCAAGTACATTTTCCAATGCACAGACTTAATAAAGAGCACATGTGCAGTTCAAACCCAGGTGGGTCTGACTTCAAAGTCTATGCTTTTTCTTTTCTTTTTTTTTATTGCTTAAAGTATTACAAAGGGTATTACATATGTGTCCTTTTTTTTTTCCCCCGCCCTTGACAATCCCCTGGCCTCCCCTACCCCGCAGTGTCTTATGTCCATTGGTTATGCTTATATGCATGCATACAAGTCCTTCGGTTGATCTCTTACCCCCCTCCCTCCTGCCCCCCAACCCTCCCCGGCCTTCCCGCTGCAGTTTGACAGTCTGTTCGAGGCAGCTCTGCCTCTGTATCTATTATTGTTCATAAGTTTATAATGGTCTTTATTATTCATGAATGAGTGAGATCATGTGGTATTTTTCCTTCATTGACTGGCTTATTTCACTTAGCATAATGCTCTCCAGTTCCATCCATGCTGTTGCAAATGGTAAGAGTTCCTTCTTTTTTACAGCAGCATAGTATTCCATCATGTAGATGTACCACAGTTTTCTAATCCATTCATCTACTGATGGGCACTTAGGCTGTTTCCAGATCTTAGCTATGGTGAATTGTGCTGCTATGAACATAGGGGTGCATATATTCTTTATGATTGGTGTTTTGGGTTTCTTGGGATATATTCCTAGAAGTGGGATCACAGGGTCAAATGGGAGTTCCATTTCCAATTTTTTGAGGAAACTCCATACTGTCTTCCATAGTGGCTGCACCAGTCTGCATTCCCACCAGCAGTGCACGAGTGTTCCTTTTTCTCCACATCCTCTCCAGCACTTGTCGTTTGTTGATTTGTTGATGATAGCCAGCCTGACAGGTGTGAGATGGTAACTCATTGTTGTTTTGATTTGCATCTCTCGGATGATTAGTGATTTTGAGCATGTTTTCATATGTCTCTTGGCTTTCTGAATGTCCTCTTTTGAAAGGTGTCTATTTAGATCCTTTGCCCATTTTTTGACTGGATTGTTTATCTTTCTTTTGTTAAGTTGTATGAGTTCCCTATAAGTTTTGGAGATTAGGCCCTTATCAGATATGACATTGGCAAATATGTTTTCCCACGCAGTGGGTTTTCTTGTTGTTTTGTTGATGGTTTCTTTTGCTGTGCAGAAGCTTTTTATTTTGATGTAGTCCCATTTGTTCATTTTCTCTTTAGTTTCAAGTGCCCTAGGAGCTGTATCAGTAAAGAAATTGCTTCTGCATATGTCTGAGATTTTATTGCCTTTGGATTCTTCTAGAATTTTTATGGTTTCCCGTCGTACATTTAAGTCCTTTATCCATTTTGAGTTTATTTTTGTGTATGGTGTAAGTTGGTGGTCTAGTTTCATTTTCTTGCATATATCTGTCCAATTTTCCCAACACCATTTATTGAAGAGACTATCTTGGCTCCATTGTATGTTTTTTGCCTTCTTTGTCAAATATTAATTGAGCATATTGGTTCGGGCTGATTTCTGGGCTGTCTATTCTATTCCATTGATCTATATGTCTGTTCTTGTGCCAGTACCAGGCAGTTTTGAGAACAGTGGCTTTGTAATACAGCTTGATATCTGGTATTGAGATCCCACCTACTTTGTTCTTTCTCAGGATTGCTGCAGCTATTCGGGGTCTTTTTTTATTCCAGCTGAATTTTTGGAGAGTTCGTTCTAGATCTGTGAAGTATGCCGTTGGTATTTTAATGGGAAGTGCGTTGAATTTATAGATTGCTTTGGGTAGTATGGACATTTTAATGATGTTAATTCTACCAATCCATGAACACGGTATGTTCTCCCATCTGTTTATGTCTTCCTCTCTCTTTTTTCAACGTCCTGTAGTTTTCTGAGTAGAGGTCTTTTACCTCTTTAGTTAAGTTTATTCCTAGGTATCTTAATTTTTTTGGTGCGATGGTAAATGGGATTGTTTTTATAATCTCTCTTTCTGAAAGTTCACTATTGGTGTATAGAAATGCCTCAGATTTCTTGGGGTTAATTTTGTATCCTGCTACATTGCCAAATTCATGTATTAAGTCTAGTAGTTTTTTGATGGAGTCTCTAGTATGCTTTTTCTAATACATGCTTCTCTCCATATGAAAAAACATGCACTTATTCATTTTTTTAATTCAGTCTTCTGTTTTCCACTCTTCCTTCCACTCAATCAACTTATCGAGCACCTGCTCCACATAGGCCCTGAAGATAGAGTTGAAAACTCTCGTGTGGAAGGCAGCTCTAATCCAAGTACCCCAGGCTTAGATGTTGCTGCACAACAATGTGAATGTACTTCACACTACCAAACTGTGACCTTATGGTTAAGATGGTAAGTTTTTAAAAAAATATATTTTTATTGATTTCAGAGCAGAAGTGAGAGGGGAAAAAGAGATAGAAACAGTGATGAGAGAGAATCATTGATTAGCTGCCTCCTGCACGCCCCCTATTGAGGATTGAGTTCGAAACCTGGGCATGTGCCCTTGACTGGAATTGAACCTGGGACCTTTCAGTCCACAGGCCTAACACTCTATCCACTGAGCCAAACTGGCTAGGGCAAGATGGTAAGTTTTTAAAAAAAAATTAATTTTAGAGAGATAGGAAGGGAGAGGGGGAAAGAAACACTGATGAGAGAGAAACATCAACATGGATTGGCTGCCCCTTGCACGGCCCCTGCTGGGGATTGAGCCCGAAACCCTAGCAGGTGTCCTGACTCAGAATAGAGCTGATGACCTCTTTGTGCATGGGTCGACGCTCAACCACTGAGCCACACTGATGGGGCAAGATGGTAACTTATGTAATGTGTATTTACCACAATTTTAAAAATTCAATAAATAAAATAGGACACAGAGAAAGAAAAAAAGGTTGTATAGATGTTGGAAGGCTGAAAGAGTTAAAAATGGAATACTTAAGTCCTGGGCAGTATGCTCAAAGGTTAGAGTGTTGGCCCTTGCACCAAATGGTCTCGGGTTCGATTCCCAGTCAAGGGCAGGTACCAAGGTTGGAGGTTCGATTCTCGGCCTGGTCAGACACATGCGGAAGGCAACCAATTGATGTCTCTCTCTCACATTGATGTTTCTCTTTCTCTAAAAAATCAATGGAAAAAATATCCTCGGGTGAGACCTAAAGACGCTGGAGTTTAAAGGTGTAACTTTCTTCTGCTACCAGGAGCCAGAAACAAAGATGTCCCTTCTCTCCCCTTCATATCTCCCACCAGGGCCTCCCATAGGCGGGATCCACACAGAAGCCAACTGGCAAGAAAGTCCTAAAACTGTACCTAACAATTCCCAGCCCCAGTCACAGAGCAGAGCAGCGAAAGGTGAGCTCGGAGCTGAGACAATAAGGAAATAACCAGCACGACCGGTTAAGTTTCAATATGGACATGATAATGTAATAATGAATGCTAAATCTCCCAACAGCGATTATACTGTAGATATATAAGGAAATGTCTCTATTCTTAGGAGATATCCTGCAACTTGTTAAAGAAATAATTATTCACAACACTTGCTAAAGGAGCAGGTAAGGCAGACTCTATAGAAGGGACTGTTGTGATAAGTAGGGGAATGCCATTTTGGGGCTTTGCAGGGAGGGAGAGAGAAGGACAAGTGGGAATTTCTAGCCAAGGAGTCTGCATGGGAGATGACTAAAGGTAACATCAGGAGTGAGGGGGACTCTTGCTGAAGGCAGGCCAGGGTGATCAGACATCATCACCTGGGAGACGGTGGGGGGTGAGGAGTCCGATCAGATACCCAGGGTGGCTAAACTACTTAGCAAGATTCTTGCTAAAACTGGAAATGCAGAGACAAACTTGGAAACCTGAAATTCAAAATGAAAAAAAGCTCAGGGGATCCTCATCAGAACTTGGTCAAGGAGAGAATCTTTGTTACTCTTGAGTGATTTAGAAGATATAGAAAGCATCGCAATATATTCAAGGTGATGACTCTGAGTAAAGGATTTGTGGGAGTTCTTGCTACTGTTTTTATACTTTCTTGTAAATTGGAAATTATTTTAAAGTAAAAAAGTTAAAATCCCCACAAACCTGTACAGTGTCCGTGCCTCCAAGTGTTGACTTTGTTCAGCTAACCAGACAGAGCATTCATTGCATTGTATTTCTTGTAACGAGGTCAAACAAACCTCCTTGAAGCTATATGATGGCATTGCAAACCTGGGCCAAGGAAAGTATTTCAATCATGAGTACCATCTGCATGATTTTTGCCCCCCCGCCCTCCAAAGCAATGGTGCCTGTTTACATTGTATTTTTAAAAATCACTTTACTGGCTTTTTTAAAAGAAGTGTTTTAAAAGGAATTTCAAATCATTACCACAAATAAAATACCAGTAGGCAATCACAAAAATAAATACTAAAACCAGAAGGTTGATTTTAAAAAAATAATACAAAATAAATGCTAGTAAATATAATTATTATATGAAAACACATACTTTGTTGTAAATTGGAAATTACAAGAGTGGAATTTTTTAGGGTGACTAAGTAATAAAAGGATTTTTAGCCTGGTGCCACTTAGTTTAAGATGAAACGAGGTTCTAACCCAATGTAATGACCTAGTTTTAACATTTTGATGGTAACCAGTACTGAGCGTATCAATTTACATATTGTCATTTAAAGGGCAAAAGATGTTCAATCTCTATCTTTAACAGAAGTTGAATATTGAGAATGAATTCCTAGCCAAAATGAAGTAATTTTTATTCCAAAAAGTCATTTAAATATTTATAATCCTGGAAGAATACATAAGAGTAGGTAATCTTTCCTCTGGAAAGAATGTTTTTAAAAATCCTTTTCAGACAATTTAGTTATGTTGGAATCTTATTATCAAAGTAAGGTAAAAATATAGGCCTTAAGCAGGCCAATTTCAACGATGTATTTCATAGAAGAGGCATTTAGAGGCAAAAAGTAAAATTACAGTAAGTAATCATTGACTTAGTTTTTTGTTGTTGTTTTTTTTTAAAAAAAATAACCCCTCAGCCAGTGTGGCTCAGTGGTTGAGCAACGACTTATGAACCAAGAGGTCATGGTTCAATTCCCAGTCAGGGCACATGCCCGGGGTTGCAGACTGGGTCCCCAGTAGGGGGCATGCAGGAGGCAGCCGGTCCATAATTCTCTCTCATCATTGATGTTTCTATCCCTCTCCCTCTCCCTCTCCCTTCCTCTCTGAAATCAATTTAAAAAAATTTTTTTTAAGAATAACCCAAAATCCTGGCTAAAGAATCCAGGCCGGGTTAATGAGGTGAATAGGTAGTTTCTCAGCCATTTTTAACCTGACTCATATCTACCAGAAAGATGCACAGGTATTTCATCAGGAACACTAACTTCCTTCCAGAAGGAGGTTATGAATTACATCTGGTAAAAAGCTTCTGTTGGGACGGAGTCTGTAAATTTTTCTTTCACAAGGGGAACTGAAGGTGGCTATGGGACAGGTGTGGAAAGAGTTTGGTAATTTTTTCACTGAGTTTGATAAATTTTGAATTTTGAACCAGGTACAGGTGTAAAAAGTAAGTTAATTAAAAATTAAAACTCTCCAGAAATTGGGCCTCTCCTCAAAATGCCCTCCTATTTTGTAACGTATGGAAACTAAAGGAAGAGAGCATTCCTTCCTTATCTGCTTACCTCTGCCATCGGACCTGGGAAAATATGTCACAGTCTTTTCATAAATAATTAAAATATTTCCAGCAAAATGTTCAGATGAGTTTGGAAACAGGAAGCTGAGGTTATCAGTAGGTTCTCAATCTTGGTGGGTTTTGGAATGCTTGAGTGATTAGGGCTGGTCCCCAGGGCCTGGAGGAGCTGCCACAGTAACACCTACCACCCATGTCCCCCCTCCCCCTGCCAACCCCCCTCCCCAGCACTCTGAGTACCATCTGCATGATTACCATCTGCATGATTACACATTCTTGACTGGATTCCTGATGGTTCATAAATCCTGCATTTTCCATGGAATAAATATGACAAGTTAACTAGTTGTGAAAACACATGCTATCTAATTTAACCCTCTTCAAACATGTGTACTCGTAACAGCAGACCTGTACTGTCAGACACTCTTAGGTGTTTCTCTAGGTTATTTGTATATAATGAAAGTGTAATATGCAAATCAACTGAACA